>NW_026267439.1:304381-308021 GCF_000697945.3 Frankliniella occidentalis | reverse complement strand
ACTATAATCAAATTATCTCGGCCAAATGAAACCGGAGGTGGATTGTAAAGGTACCTCGGTAAAGTTCGAACTCTGCCCTTTCGTGCGATACCACTCATGCGGTCGGTCAAAATATCAAACAGCTTCAAAAAATGCGGAAAAGACATGCGTGTGCTCGACCGGCTGGCGCGCGGCCGGGGACGCGCATGGTGTGCGGCCTGAGCGCTCCGTTTCTACCCCCTGGCGCAGCGGACTGTACCGCCGCCATTGGTCGAGCCGCTCCAAAGCACTCCAGCCGGCAAGACGCTCCAGTCGCCTGCCGCCGCCGCCGCTCCGCCCGGCGATGGGGCCGATGGAAACGAACGTGTCGCTCATGCCATGCACACGCTTGTTGCTTGATGTTGTTGTTGTTCAAAAGCAACTCGGGAGCAGAGATAAGGAGTGAACTCCACGAGCCAACAAAGTGTTTGTGAACCTGGCGCGGCGAGCACGAGTAGAGCAACCTGGCCCGGGTTGCCTTCAGGGCTGCGGCGAGGGCCTCGTATGGTCTCGGGCCTCCCTTTAGGGCGCGATGTCCAATGGGTTGCCTACCCACCCGGCGTCGAAAACGTCCCGAAAAAAAATCAAGACGAATTTATACCGAGAGTCAGAGTCGATTGAACAAAGAATGCGGGGCAGAAGAAAGCAAACAAGTGCCAATACCAATTTGCTTCATGCGTTCTACCGAATCATTCATTCCAAACGAAATGTCTGTTTTGTCCATTTTCTCGTAACTTACAACCCCCTAACCGAGACTCCCGTTTTCCTCTTCCCCGAATTCTTTTGAGCTTCGCCGCGTTGGTTTATCCCGGTGGGCATCGGCCAGGGGGGCAGACAGCAGACAGCCCCCGGCCCCGGTTACCGTACCACGTCTATTAGTAGTTTCTCTTTCGTTTCATTGCGTTTGTTGAGGTGAGGCGGCAGCAGCAGCGGCAGTTGGGTAGTCGTACCTACACACCAGCGGCACGCGCGTGTGAAGTTCCGGATGTTTAGTGAAAGGGCCCTCCTTCTTTAGGGCCCCGAGGTGGGGGAGGGGGGGTGAGGGGGGTACGCCCGGGCCGAGTGATGCGAGGGGCGGGCGAGACGCCGAGGAGAAGTAGTAGCGCCGCCGCGACACCCCGCCGAGAGGAGGGGCGCCCCCAGCCGGGCCAGGGGCGAACGCCCTCTCAAGAGGTGGCGGGGCGGGGCGGGGATGGGGCACCCCTCTCTGCCCCACTACTGTCATGCCCGGAGCTTGGTGGAGAGGCGAGAGGCATGTGCAAAAGGGGCCGGGGGGAGGAGAGAGGAGGGAGGAGCGCAGACAGGCAGACGTAAACAAGTACGTATACTCTCGGGCGCGCACGCGTGCCACCCGCGCCGCCGCCGCCCCGCCGCCCCGCCGCCCGATCAGTCGAGCGGCCCAGTCGATCACACAGCGCGCTCCTTGATCAGGGGCCGAGTCACTGCCCTCGCTGCCGAGGCTAGCTGCGGCGCACGGCCTTGTTCTCTAAGGAGCCTCGCCCGAGGACCACACAAAGTGTGTGTGTAGTAAGGTCCAAAGTGTTTCCACAAGATTCATCCGTATCGGGGGCGGGCGTTTTGAAGTGTCCACGAGGAACGATACATTATTTAGTTGTCAAAAGATGGTGACAGCTTTTTGGTCGGTTCCTTCTGTGAGGTCGGTGTGGACAAGTATATGTACCCTGGGCCTCGGAGCACGCAGTGGGTTTGCCTACCCAATCTGCTCGTAAAGGGCGCCACATGGCCCCTGTGAGTAGGCGAATCCGCCCGCAGCGGTGCGTGCTCCGAAACGCCATGTATATATACAGCACAAAGTACTGTACCTCCAGGTACCAGGTACCGGCAACCTACTTCACACGAGGTCACTAGGCCAGTTTGGGGGCGTTTGGGGGGCGGAGGCGGGGCGGGCATACGTCGCAGTGTAGGGTTGTATAGGGTAGGGTCTCGATCGCCTCCCGCGAGCACTCGAGGGGCCGCTCCCTCCGTGCACCACATATCGAGGCCGTTAGCACCCCATCACACCCGCGGCTGGCGTGGCTGGCTGTTTGCTTCCCCTCACACTCCGAGGAATGGAGGAATCTGTTTCGAGCCCCGCGCGGCTCCCTTGCTCCTGCTGCCAGGGAGGCGAGCGCCCCGCTACCACCCGCCACGCCGCCGCCGCCGTGATTTGAATTCCTGGACCAAGATGCGGGTGGTGCCCCCGCCTCCTCCCTCCTCCGGAGGGCGTATCTGCTGAGCGACGCGTGACTGCGGAGGGGCCCGGGGAGGAGGTGGCGAGGCGTCGGTTTGTTTGCTCTGCGCGAGTTTTAATGGAGTTGTTCCCCGGCCCGCAAAAGCTCCTCGCAACGGCGGCGGGCGGCCCGGGGCGGCCCTCGGCCTGTAGTAGAAGGAGGGCGGAGGGCGGGCGCCTTCTCCACACCATCTGTCGATCAGGACCCCATCAGCAGCGGCGCCCCTTCTCCCTCCCTCCGCCTTCGTTTGCACGGCTTCGCGCGCCAAAAAATGTGTGTGCTGAGAGAGTCGCCCGAGGGGCGCGGGAGGGGGGTGCCCAGGCGTAGCTATCCGCGCCCCCTCGCAGTCCTGTAGGACACTGTAAACTGGGGGAAGAAGAAGAGGAGAAGGGGCGGCGGAACCAGCAACGGAACCGGCGGCCCAGCGCCTCGAGATTCGGGGTGATACTGTCCCGCAACGCAGGCGGGCGGGAGGGTTGCCTACCCGCTCCTCGCACGGCGCCCTCGGGAGGGGAGCGGAGCGGGGTTCAGGCGACCGACCGGCAACAATAGCACAGGGAACCCCAAGGACCCCAAGCGCGCAGCATGCATGCATGCAGACCACAACCATGGTATGTGTCCAGTACACGGGGAACCGTCGACGACGGCAGCCTGCAGAACACCTGCAGCGGCCCGCACCTGGGGGCACCTATAGGGGTTCACCGCACACACGCGTTGACCGCGGAGCGCAGCTCAGTCATAGCCACGGTATGTGAACAGACAGGGGACGACCGTCGGCGGCCTAAAGCACACCTGCCACCGGGGGGTTCACCACCGCACACCCGTTGGCCGCGGAGCACAGCCCAGTCGGCACAACTGCACAGAGATCAGCCTTTCCGGGGTGTTGTATTCTACTCTCGAATGGGTCGTGGAACCAATACAAGGCTGCGGCTGCCGCGCCGCCGTGTCCGCTGCTACGCCTCTCCCCGCGCCGCGCCGCGCCACGCCACGCCCCCTGGGCCCCGGGCCCACTGAGGCGAAACGGAACCAGTCGCCTGCTGAGCCTGAGCTGGCCGGTCCAGGCCGAGGTGAATGGGGATAATGTGAGGAACCGATTTCCAGGTGATCCGGTTCTGTGTCCCGCGGGAAATACCGCGCGAGGCGTGGTGGGGCGTGGCGGGGCGGGGCGCAGGCCGACGTGCACGCCCCGCGCAGCGGCCGCGAGGCGCTCATGCTGCTCCCTCCTCCTCCTCCTCCTCCTCCTCCTGAGGCAGGAACACAGTCTATGACGCAATTATACCCGCCGGGGGGACGGGACTTCGAGGAATAATTGTTTTCTCTCACGGCTGCGTTTGATTGGAAAACCTTCCGCCCGCGTGCGCTCATTCCTGCAGTAAGAAGGGGAAAGGGGG
>NW_026267439.1:292915-301630 GCF_000697945.3 Frankliniella occidentalis | reverse complement strand
GGGGTAGAGAAGAGAGTGACACACGATGACAGAGAGAGGGGGGAGGGGGTTTTCCCCCAAAAAACGATTACGTAATATGTGCACGCCGCCTAAAGAAGAAAAACATGGTTTGGGTCAAAAATTCCACATGATGAAGTTTCAGAGATAAAAAGTTCAACTCAAGCTTAAATTGCTCTTAAAGGATGAAAGCACAAACGTATGTGGAGGATTCGTGGTATTTTGCATATCAAGCCCTCCAGAAATATTTAAAGTCAACATTTTTCAAATTGTCAAAATTTCCCCCTTTTTTTCTTAAATTTTGACTTTAAATATTTCTGGAAAGCTTGATATGCAAAATATCAGGAATCCCTCACACACGTTTGTGCTTTCATCCTTTGAGAGCAATTTGAGCTTGAGTTGAACTTTTTATCTCTAAAACTTCATGATGTGGGATTTTTGACCCAAACCACGTTTTCCGTCTTTACCTACATTTTCCTCATAAACTAGTGAATGTATTTTTATTTTTTTGTGATGAAAATTCAAGTTAAACCAGCAATATTGTAACGGGTAGAGGGGTATTTGGAATGGAAGTCCAGAGTCTTTTAAGAGCGATGTATTCACATCAAGCGCTGGTCACAGTGTGGCGCCGAGTCAAAGCTGGCGCCTGCTTTTATAGGGTATTGGAAGGCAGAACATAAAGAAGAACGTAAGGGGTTGGAGAAGAACTTAAAGAAGAACGTAATGGGTGGTGACGTAGTTGAGGGGTCTGCCGATAGATGGCGAGTGATAGAGGTGTGGAGTGTGACTGACTCTCGACTGGACCATGGACTGGGACCCAAAACAAGAAACTTCTACCCCCAATGGTTTTCGGCACCCCTTTTTTCACTTTGCAATTGACTTAATAGAGTGAATATTACTGAATATTACTTGATATTACGTAATATTACTTGATATTACGTTATATTACTTGATAGTACATGATATTACATAATATTACTCGATATTACTTGATAATACTGACATTACACAATATTACATCAATATTACCGATATTACACATATTACTAGTAATATATATTCCTCCGTACACGGCCGAAGGGAGTTGACGACCCCTCGGTCAAAACAAACGTTTGCCTTGTGTGGATCAGATCCGACTTCAGGATCCGTTTCAGTGGGGGAAAAAACGGCTGTTTAATTCATAGAACACGATTGAAAATAAGTTCATCCGAATACACAAACAAGCAAAACGCAAGCGAAAGCAAGCGGCTCGAAAAAAAAAAGCGATGTAAGCTATTTTTCAGCGTCGTCTTGAGGGCGCGCAGCCGACGCGGCTGACGTCCGTTTTATTCGAAAACACATGACATCCGTCGGTGTGCCGTTTTCCGATTCAAGACACCCGACTCTTATCGAGGAAACGGGAAATGGGCCCAATAACCCGAATCAGTGACTTACAAAGTGACGACTGATCGGGGTGGCGACTGCTGCAGGGCATTGCGTACTCTACACATCCCGCAGGAAGTGGAGTGACAAAGAAGACCATGCAGATAAAGTACGCGGCGATGTTGTTTTACCACACGTTTTCATCTTAATATTTACGATAAATTATTTCATCAAAATTTTCATGCCTTCCCTCATGTTTATTTTCACCGCTTTTGGAAAGGGAATCCCGCTC
Organism: Frankliniella occidentalis; assembly: GCF_000697945.3. NCBI lineage: Eukaryota > Metazoa > Arthropoda > Insecta > Thysanoptera > Thripidae > Frankliniella > Frankliniella occidentalis. The sequence goes on along the minus strand of NW_026267439.1, from coordinate 299,979 downwards.
GTTGTCCCTCTCCCATTTCCGTGCCGCGTTTTTCAGCGGCTACTCTTTGCGTCCGACGCGCCGAGTAGACTTTGAATCATGACCGACGTTTTCTCACGGAGTGAAAAATAAGTCGCACGGCTAATCCCCGCCGCGGTCCAGCTGGAGGCGCCACCGCTCGGCCGCGGACGCGCCACTGTTTGCTCCAGCCCGCGAGCGCCCGTAGCGCCTCTGCCATTTTCGGTCCTGTTTTTTTCTTTTCTTTCTTTTTTTCGTATCGAATCGCTGAGCCGCGTCGCATCATCACAGAACAACAGAGCGTCGTTGCTTCCAGAAAACCACGGCGGCGAGAGGGCGGCGGCGGCGACGCCCCGGACGGCCAGGAGGCGGGGTGCAGCCAGGCGGTGATGGGAAGGCGCCAGGACCCCCCCCCCCCTTTCCCGTTGCGAATCACTTGTTCTGACTGACAACGCCTCGCCGCGGCTGGTACCAGCGGAGCGGCCGGTGCACGCCTCGAACTCTGCACCGCCAGATAACCACGCGCGCCCTGCTGGCCGGCCACCCTATACCCAACCCAGCGGCCCGGTGTACGCGGCGGACAAAGGCGAGCCCGTCGTTGTGTCACCGTGTCGCTATGGGCCCGGCCCGGCCCGGCCCGCGGGCTGAGAGTGAGCAACGCACAGAGATACACACAGTCACACACCAGTACTGTACCGCCAAAGGGGCTCAGCGAGGTGAGACTGCTGCAGCCTCAGAGGCGAGGCAGGCAGCTCACTGTAAGCAGAACACGCAAGCTTTGTTATAACATGAAAAACAATGGATCGAGGCCTTTGTAAAGCAATCATGGTAAAAAAAAAGGTCTCGTTTTTTTTTTTCGGGAAAAAGGGGAAAACTTTGAAGCACTCCCGTTGTTTCAGGAAATTTGTTTGAATTTTCCTCATTCTTCGGGGAGATTTCCTCAAAATCTGAGAAGTTTTCCTCCCTGAAGATTTTTCCCCCGTTTCCTCAAAAAATCACACAGTGCTTGTACCCTCATCATTTTACAACTCACCAATCAATCAACAACTCTGGCTTGAAGTATTACAGTTGCATGACATTTAAAAATCGTTGTAAAAATACAGCACATTTATTTATTTATTTTGTTACCGTGGAGACTGCCACGAGGGACAATCTCAAAAAAATTTAGCCATCCCGGGCGGGCTACTTTTCACATGACGTCCTCCTCGTCTTCCCTGGCCGCGGCGACCTTGCCCCTTCGCGCAGAAGCCGCTGCGACTGACCGTCACGGTGCGCTTGTTCCCGGCCCGGGCGCCTTCGAGCACAACCGGCGGCAGAGCGGGTCCGCGGCGTTTCAAATCCCTGCTAATAACGATGATCTGCGTGCCGGATGGCTTGCCCAACACAGCGGGCCGGCGCCGGGGGTTCGGGGAGTTAGTGTTCGGGGCACGTGAACCGCCGCCGCCAGCCGCTACAAGAAGTACGCGTAACGGTGTGTTGTAGTTAGAAACCTCGTCGTATGATTGTTAATTTTGCAGTCGTATTAGGGTTTCCCCTGAGGGAACCATATTTTTATTTGATGGTTGCTCGAGCTCTCCACTTTGGCTGCGGTAACAAATTCACTGAAATGAAACGGAATCGCTAAGTCGCGCTTTTCCAGGGGTACCAAAGAAGTTTTTATCTTAGTACCTCTACAAAGGCCCAAAAGGCTCAAAAGGTGCTAAAAATTTGTGACTTTGGCCGTTTTGGTGATTTTCTTACAGGTGGTGTCATGTCGGGCTTTTTGCCTATACTTACAGGCGCACGGCACTGCGATTTGCGAACCCCTTGGGCTCCCCATACTCTACAGGAAATGCTGGATAGTGGAGTGATGTGTCTCGTCTGAAAAGAGTGACGAAATTTATCGTTGCTCAATTAGAGCGGTGCCCGTTTCCATCGCTCCAATTAGGAAGTGATGCGTGTGGAAAAATGACCCCAGAAGAGTGATGGTTTTTGAGCATTGCCATCGCACCTTTTGAAAGACGGTCGTCATTCGAATAAACCAAGATAACAACTCAAATAGAGTGACGAAGGCAACTGTCGTCGCTCTGCCAGTAGAAACGAAATTGGAAGCAATGCATGTCGCTTCTCCAAGAGCGACGCGCGTGACTCCTGCATTTTCAGTGTCAAATAGGCAGCTGTGGGAGCCCGCGAGAGCCCGGGGCGTGCCTGGCGTCGAGGGGTCACACCCAGCAGCTGTGGCTCGTCCCGCCAGACACCGACATGTCGTCCCCAAAGTGGGCCGTGCTGCACTGCTGCTGCTGCAGGCCAGGCGTCCGGGTCGGGGCGACACAACGTGACACAACGTGACGCGGGTAATCGTGCGTGTCACGCTGTCGGGGGTCCCGTGGGGGGCCCGGCCACAATCTCGGCCGTGTTGTGCCTCCTCTCCAAACAGCTCTCCCCGCTGCTCCTGTCTATCTTCATCCCAGATACGCCACGCATCCCCGCGCTGCAGTGAGTGAGCCTGCGAGCCTGCTGCGCGCGCTGCGGCCCGGCTGCATGGTGGTCCTGGCAAACCACAATCCTCCAGAAACCACACACACACATGCCTTCTTATTTTTACTTGTTTTCTTTATTATTATCCCTGCAGGAGGACAGGGAGCCTTCGCGGGTACACGAGTCCGGACTCACGCGCGCTGCTCTGGGATGCTTTCCGTCGACAGTGAAAACTAAAATATTTAGAGCGATCTTATTTTTAATATGTGTTATTAAAAAGTTTCTGTGGGAATCTGAGCCAGACTCATTCATTAAATAAATGGCTGTGGTAAAGTCCAACTACACATGCACGTCCGCATTCTACAAAAAAAAGTCGCGTATTTGTTTCATTGTGTATTTTTACAGACAGGAAAATAAATAAACAAAAACAATGTCTTATGTAAATTTGGATGTACTGTGCCAAAGTCTACATGCGGTGTGATTAGAGATCATACTTAGTTGGGCAAAAAGGTTGCGTGGAATGGGACCCTCAGTGGAACCTGACCTGCCATTATTGGGCTCGTCCATCAGCCCGGCGCTGTACGGAACCGAGGCAGCTTCAGTGTCGCATGGGCTGCCTGCCGCCCCGGCGGTGCGAGCCGCCCGCGTCCACTCGAAGTACGTTGAATTGTTATCGTTATCGCTTCGACTGACATAACGTCACAAATCAAGTGGTCTGAAATAATGGTGCGACTTTTACAATGTGGCGCAACAGGACAAACCGCAGTGTTTGATTTTCAAGCAGCTATTTCGCGAAAGTAAATTCATTCCTATGCAGACCCTTTTGGAAAAACTTAATTCTAAACCTCAAAATAATTTTTCTGGGGTGGGTGCCGCGTGATGATATTTATCTTAGTCACTACCTGGCGCCCCAGATATTCCCTGCACCGAGCCCTGCACAAAATTTCTCAACAGAACACACTCGGAGATGTTTATCATTTATGGATATCTCGCAGGACAAATATTGTATTTTCAAGGTGGACAAATATTTTTTCTAGAAATAGGAGCAACATGTCAACGTCAAAGTTTCGGTGTACCGGTAGAACCGCTGGCATTAGCTGAGTAGTCGTATCAAAGTCGAGATCGTCCTATCAGTTGAGTTGACGTACAGTCTGAGCACCGTGCTAAGCACCTGCGTTCGCGACAATCCAGCACAAAAACCCTCCAATAAATCACGCCATTCGTGGCTCATTCTCGTCATACCTCAGTCAGGGAGTCAGGGGTATCCCGACGCTGGAGGCCGGGTCAATCGACGGGCATTCCGCCCGTTAGCGTTGGCCCCGCGCCGCGGGGGCCCGCTCTTCCTTTCTCGCCAGCGGCAAAGCCCCGGCGGTAGCTATCTTCTGCCTGACCTCGTGAGTCAGCCTGGCGGGTAGGCCGGCCCGCCGAGCAGGCCTGTCGTGACCCCCACGTGCTGCATAGCCCGCTTCCCGCTAGGGGCCTCGTCCAGCTCGGGCCGGGCCGGGACTGCACTCTAAGAGTCAGCCTGGCGGGTAGGCTGACCCGCCGAGCAGCCCTGTTGCCTACCTCACTCAGGGCCCCTTCCTTCGGCCTCCTCCTCCGGCCTCCTCCACCGGCCTGCACTCTGTCAGTCAGCCTAGCGGGTAGGCCGACCCGCCGCTCAGCCCCGTCGCGCCCACGCTCATGTTGCCTACCCAGCCGGGGGCCTCCGTCCTGCCTGCAGTGCACTTCGCGGCCCACGCCCGGCTCACACACTGTCCGCCCTGTTCCTCCTGCAGCCGGACACTCGGCGTCTCCGTGCGTCACACGTGCGCCTGGCCTCAGGAGGGACACCATCCCATCCTGTTCGATAAAGCCTCAAAGTTTTACGCCACACCGGGGTGGTCTCTTTCCTGCTCAAAGTCTGCGAACGACGTCCCGTCGTGTTGTCGGTGGCACGCCTCAGTCCGGCCAATGGCGCGGGGGCAGCCCTTCCCCAACGCAAAGACGAGAGGTCACCCGACTGACGAGACCCTCCGCGTAGTACGGCAAAAACATTTAACTACAATATTTTTCGCGCGGCACAATAGCGGGTCAAGGAGCACGAAAATCCCGCCGCGCACACAGACGCGTTGTTACACATCGGTGAAAATACAGAGCCGATCGGGAGATAGCCGAGTGATAAGATAGGTGCAGACCGTCCGGCCCGTCCGGCCCCTCTGCGGTCCCTGGCCGGGCGGCGCGGCATGGCGCGCGACTGGGGGTGGGGGAGGGGCAGCGGCCCTGCCTGGCCCGGCAGCCCTCCCTGCCCGCCCCTCTCTCTCTCACTCTCACTCGCGCCGCCACCGCGCCAGGTTGTCCGCGACGCGCGCGCGCCCCCTCAGCCGCCCGGCCGGTTCCCGCGCAGGACCTCCAAGCACGACATCCAGGGCCTCCAGGACATCGGCCGGACAGACTCCAGGGGGCTGACAAGCGCGACGCTCCGGATCCCTCCGGGACGACAAGAAGGCCACCAGGAGCCCTCCCGTGATCGCCAGGACGGCAGGTCCGCAGGATTAACCTCTTCGTCGTCGTCCTCGTTCTCGTCGTCGTCCTCTTGTGTTCACTGTCGTGCGCGCGTGTGTGTGTGTGTCTTTGTGCTGTGAGTGCTGTGAGCGTGTCTGTGTATATTTCGACTCCAAGTTTTTCACTACCCCGCTGATCAACATGACGGCCGCCGTAAGTGTTTGTGTTGTCTTTGTTCGTCTTTGCTGTGCTTAACGCTTACGCTTTTCGCTATCGCTTTGGGGGCAGATAGAGAAGGGTGAGCAGACGGCTGACGGAGCGCCGTGAGAAAGAGACAAGGTCCAGTCGAAATCCGAGCCGGTAGTAGGACAATAATCTGTCACTTCCAAAAGAATGACATGCAGCTTATTTTCGACGGCTGTCAAATAAGGCTATGACGACGACGGACTGCGTCGTCCGATAAAATATCGACAAAGCGTCCTGCGTATAGCGCCACCTCCCCCAACGAGTGCCCAACGAGATACAGCCAATGGCCAATGGCTCTTCAAACATCCGCAAACAGTTGGAGAAAGAAACTCGACTCGACTGACTCTTAAACCAACGACCCGACCCGTGTGCGCTAACTTGCCCCGATATTGCCGCCCTGCCGCAGTGTGTTTTTCCCCTGTCCGTCCCCTAATGACAAGCCCATAACCGCACGCACATCTCCACTCTTTTTTGTGTGTGACATAACGCTGTTTTGACACGTCGTTATCAACCTGAAATTTCGCACCGCCCCGCCCTGCGCTCCGCTCCGCCAAGCCCCCGCCTCGCCTGCCTCCAGGTGAACGGACTCGACCTCGGTGGCGGCCTGCGTGTGTGTGGCCGTGAGCAGCGCGACGGTCACTCCTCGGTACGGCTCGCGTACGGCCTGCGGATACGCGGAGCAAGTAGAACGCCGAGGTGCCGGGCGGTAAAAAGAAATAATAATCATGCAAAAAGAAAGAATTAACTGCCTTGTCGTCTTCGGGGACGCTGTTTACTGCTTTGCTCTCGCCGCCGCTGCTGCCGCCGCCGCTGCTGCCGCCGCCGCTGCCGCCGCCGGTGGCGCATTGCAGTGCGTGACCTGAGGCGTCGTGAAGAGGGGAGAGGACAGACGGGAGCAGCCGCGGAGCAGCAAGTTAGTGGAGTAACAGGAGTTGCGACGGCGGCGGCGGGTGGCTGTCGTTGTAGCTGCCGCTGCACTTTGACGTCTACGTGCAGGTGTACGGCGCCCGCGCGACTCTCGCTCATTGTCGCAACGAAAAGCAGGCAAGAAAGCATAGCGCGGGCGAGACGTGCGTTGCCATAAGCAGGAGGGTGCTGCTCGTGGTTCGAACATACCATACCGGCGTCGGTGTAAACTGACTTTTTCTCGGTTTGTTATTTCCAAGACCGCAGACGTCCGTCCGTCCCGTCCAAAGCTAAGCGGCCCAAGGGCGTGCGAGTGCGAGCTGCGCTGTTGTAACGCTCCCTGCGCCGCCACGCCACTCCACGCCCCGCCCCAGGGATTCCTGCTTTGGGATAGCCGGCGCACCGACCCGCCCCTCCCCCCTCTCCTCTCTCTCTCTCTCCGCTGCTGCCCCTTGGCCCGAGGTGCACCTCCAGCTTTGCCGGTGGCCTTGGCATTTTCTACAAGGGCTGCTCTCTAGGCTCAGGATGCCGTGCTATGCGCACAAGCAAAGCAGCCCGCGCCCCAACTTGTGGAAAAATAAAAATTTAGGAACGAAACACCAAATTTGATTTTGGCCTTTCCCTTGTAGGGCTTTCTCTACCCGAAGGTAAAAATATCCAGTGTTGATAAAGATTGCCGTTTTTAGTGTTTTTAATCAACAGCGCTTATTGGCAGTGTGTTGCAGCGGTATTTTAGTCTGAAACCCGTATCACTATCCCCGTGGTCAGTGTGTCACACATTTCGGGCGGGCGCGGTTAGTGCCCCTGACACACACCTGATCGGGGGCAGCAGAGAGTCCCACCCGGCAGGTTATGACGAACGCCCACCACGCGCACAAGAGCGGGGCGGGGCGGGGTGGAGCGCGGCGGCCCACTCACGGCCCGAACACACGGAGAACACACAACTACATACTTCGGCGGGGCTGGAGACAGAC
>NW_026267439.1:292576-292865 GCF_000697945.3 Frankliniella occidentalis | reverse complement strand
TTTTTTTAGTACACCACAATTGTAATTTTATATGAATTTCCGGCTATAAAAAGGTGCAACTTTAAAGAACTATTTCTACATTGTTTATTTTTGGGGTTAATATGAATAAGAAGATGCTTAATTAACACAGATTGAACGTTTGGGTGGTCCAATCTTCAACTCAAAGCCTGATTGAGCTATTCTGAACTTTCAGTGGAAAAACTACGTCATCAGGGGGGAAGGGGACAGAGTAGAGAGTGACACATGATGAGGGGGGGGGGGGGGGTTCCTCCCAAAAAACGATTACGTA
>NW_026267439.1:290504-292526 GCF_000697945.3 Frankliniella occidentalis | reverse complement strand
GGCGGGGTGGGGCGGGGTGGGGCGGGGTGGGGCGAGGCGAGGCGCAAGGCACAACCGGTTGGCGGGGCGTGGCGAGAATTGAGGCTGGATGCGAATCGTGGAGCGATGCGTGGTGGCGAAATGACAGACTCGGTGGAGTTAAAAACTGTCCTGGCGCACGTGCGGCGGCTCCGCTGCACGAGATCCATGGTAGCGATGAGCCCCACCCCAGCGCTGGTGGCTGCGGCCGCGGACTGCAGCGAGTAACTCGCGAGAGTTCGCACGGGTCTAAAAGGGCTACGTGTAAGGAGCCGAGTGGGGGACACCTGGACACGGCGCCTGCGGGTCACAGGGTAGGCCACCCCGCGGTACACGAATGCGCTCAAGGCAAGATGTTGCCTAACGGTCAGGCGCTTGCATCTGCTGAAGTTTTTTTTCGTGACTTTGTCATGGCGAATGACGGACGTACTTTCTGGATAATCGCCCTCACCCAAAACGGGCAAATGCCAATGCAAATCTTTTCTTCACATCCCTCAGCTCAAATAAACTATCGCAAAATAAAGAATATTCAGTATACGTACGCTACCCCCTTCGTTAAAAAACGACGTAATTTGAGAGCGGCCTCTAGCTCGGCTGCTTATTGTTACCTGTCATGCTGTGTCGCACTTGCTTTTGTTTTCGACGATTCCCTGCCGCGGTGGGTCGGCGGGGAGTTCTGTTCAGTCGACTTCGGCCACCGCGTTACATAACACCACCACGTTCAACCTGTAAATCGGGACCCCACATCTGCCCCGCCGCGGAGCCTCGCACGAGGCAACATCTGGAAACGCATGTGTCGCACAGAATCATAGATTAAAACTGCGGTACCAATGATATTGCGGTTTTATGTGTGATGCCGTTTGTGTGCTGCAGTTATCATATCATAGTCAAGAACTGTAGTGCACGCCATTGGTACTGCAGTTAGAACTGTGATACTGAACGAGACTTGAGTTTCCAGAGCATGAACTTGACTCATACCACAGTGTTTATTCACAAAGGACATGTACAAACTCGAAGATGTCGTAGTTTCCTGGATCGAATCCTGACTCTTCGTTTGACCCTTTGCGTCAATGTGGCCCCGGGCGCATTTTCCCAACGCGACGAGTGACTCGCAATGCGTCCCGCGCACAGCGGCGATATGCTTTGTGCCAGCCTAGGCGAGGTGCGGCAGGGCGCCGCAGGGCCTCATATGCGCCTGCGGGTGGTCGGTGCGGCGCGCTGGCCTGCCGGCCCGCCCGTGGCCTAGAAGCCGACCCGGGTGCTGGATGCATTGAGGTGTAGTTCAATGTCTCCCGTGCCTTCATAACCGTATTTAGCAGAGCCCGTCGAAACGGGAGTGCAAATAGAGACAGCCCCAAGGTAGGCGGCGGGCGGGCGGCATACGCAGACGCACGCACTCGTGCCGGCACGGCACCCTGCGCCGCCCGTGGGCGCCGTGGGCGTCGAGCGTGAGAGGTCGTTGGCTCTGCGCGCGCCAAAACCCTGCAGTACTCGCGGGGCTGCTGCGCTGCTGCCGCGTCCCCGCGGTCAAGGCCGAGCCGTCGTGCGAGGAGGAGGCGGCGGCCGGGGTGCCGGGGCGGCGGGAGGAGGGCGGGGGAGGGCAGGAGGGCAGGAGGAGGCCCGCACCGTTGCACTGTGTGGTGTGGTTGACCGCGGCGGCGGTGGGCAGGATGCCGACACGATAACTTATTACGTTACGTACATTAACACCCTGTTTGTGTGCAACGTCCTCTCCCCGGCGCACTTTAGTCCACCACCATGCATCCATGCATCCTGCATCACACACGGCAACACACGAACGCCGATCACGACCCGACTTTACTTTACTGCAGTCTGCAGAGCCCCGCAGCAGGAGTACGCGGGGGGAGGTTGCTCAACGAACGCCTTACATTACATTACCTTGTAGGGCCGAGCGTCTGGTCTAGTCAATGACCCAACATCCACGGTCCAGCCCGAGCCCGGCCGGCGCCAGACGGGGTGATTGTGCAGCGGTGGGGAGTGGGG
>NW_026267439.1:281123-290454 GCF_000697945.3 Frankliniella occidentalis | reverse complement strand
GGGGCGGCGGGGACGACTGGCCGGCCTTGCTGGTCGCGCGGGACGACCTGCTAGTGGAGCATGACTGCATCTGCAAGGAGGCGCCAACTCGCGAAAGGGGGCTCTCAAACCATAATGGTAGTCAAACATAAAATCCTCAAGTTCCTATTTAAAAGGAAAAAAAAACTGACACGAAACTAAACTACAACCGAATACATCAAGGTTCCCGGTGCTATGCGATGCGGTAAGCAGTGCGTTCATGTTTGGGTGCTCGGCCAGGGAGGGACAGGCCCCTGCCTTGCCTGCTACCTTGGCATATCCCCCATCGCGCGCATGTCATGCATGGCTAAACTCGCTAAACTCTGCATGCGTTGGGCTCCCTCGATCGGGACGTCCTGCATATGCTTGACCACAACAATTAACCCGCGAAAAATTTCCGAGGGATTAAACGTATCATAATTTGTGTTTACAACTTTTCTTTGCAGGTGAAGGGATTGACTAAATTTACGATGCTTCTGACAGTCCTTGCTGTCGTTCTCCTCATCACCATATCCGTTTGGTAAGGCCGATGTTGTACTCACGGTTCCCGAGCGCCTCCTGCTCACGCCGTGCAGGGCAGGCAGCCCAACTAACGCCCGCGCCCGCCGGCCCCACTCTGTCTGCAGCTACGCCGTGTCCGTGGCGCTCGGCCATGTCCCCATCGTGTTCCCCTACATCAGCGAGACGGGCAACTGGGAGCCCGAAAGCTGCGTCTTCAGCTTTGGGATGAACATCGCCTCCTTCCTCTGTAAGTCATGAAATGTGTGTGCACCTAAATGCTTTACGGGGGAAAAGAGTAGGTTGGTGAGCGATTTCTCACCTGCCGCTGCCGCAGATATGGTGGCCGTGTACCTCCGCTACCACGAGCTGCTCGTGTACCGCGAGTCGACGCCCAACACCAGCATCACGCCGAGGCTCAACCGGATCGCATGGGCCCTGGGCACGGCCAGCGCCATCGGCCTCTGCGTCGTGGCCAACTTCCAAGTGCAGAAGGTCCGCATAGTGCACTACCTGGGAGCCTTCACCTGCTTCGTCGGCGGCTCAGTCTATTTTGGAATCCAGGTGAGTTTAGTGTCCCGCGACCAATAAGAAGCCAAGAAGTATTCCGCGCATACTATTCATTAAACGGGGAACGGGGTATCATTCCAAAAGTACGCCCGTCATTCGCCGTTGCGAAACTGCTCAGTTCAGCCAATGCAAGCTCTCTTGGCGCCTGGTGGGTAGGCAAAATCTTTCCTGCCGTGCAGTCGTGTACTGCGGGGTGGCCTATCCAGAGTCTCGCAGGCGCCGAACTCCTGTAAGTAGCAGAATGAATCGAAGCGAAACAGATGTACTTTCTGTAAATTGTACTTGATCCTTGGTTTTTGAAGTACGTGTGTCTTGATTGATTGAAGTGGCATGTATGTACTTGAAATAGGGCGGAAATAATTAACTATACAACCCAGATAGAGGCGTGTGTGCTGATTTCTCAGTAGGTCTAATCCGTCTATTCAAAGTGGCGAGTGCGTGACCGTGAGTGGTGTAAAGTGATACTAGCCGCACGTACGTATGCTTGCATGATGTCTAAGTATCAGATTTTGTCGAGAGATGGGTTGGGCACCCACAAACTCACTGGTGATAACCAGATATAGTTATGACCCCCCTACCTCACACACACGGACAACCCCTCTAGCCTATTAAAGAAATATCGAATCAACAAAAAATATCTTCAAAAACGGCAATTAAACCAATCGAATAATGGCAAATGTATGATTGTTCGGAATGTTGCGGCCAGGCGGGTTATGGAAGCACCGAAGCACCGTGTCATTTCCGTGCATCGCGTGTCCAGAGCCTCCGAGGCGCTCGCACGTGAGTCGCGGGAGTCGTCACGACCAGCAGACAGGAGGTTTTTTTTTCGCTAAACATGCCATTGATATGCCTCATCGATGTTTGACTACCGCCGTCGCCAAAATATGTAGCTTAATAATAATAATCCCCCGTGCACTCTCGGTCTCGGTATATGTATGTGACAACGCGATTTTTACGTGTTCCCAGGCCTGGTTCTCCAAGTGCATGTGCCCGTGGGTGAGCAGCCTCAACATGGTAAGGTTGCGCACCACGCTCACCGTGCTGTCCGCCATCGCGCTCACCGTTTGCCTCGCCTGCGCCCTCGCCGCCATCTCGCAGTTTGACGGTGAGTCTGACGGGTCATCATGCGACCCTCGCCTCGCTCACCATAGCCTCAGCCTCCCGATCATCAGCCTTACCTTCGAACGCGTCGGTTTTTCCGACCTTTTGTTCGGACCAACGCGATAATGCGTTCCCGAGGGAACACGGCGTCCTCGTCCCACCGCGGCACCAACACCGCCAGGAGCGCTAAGGCACTCGGCACACACATGGTTCATCTTTCATGTTTTGCTTTCTTTTGGCTGCAGGCAAGGACCAGGTCAAGTGGTCACCGGAGAACAAGGGGTACACGTTGCACATCGTGTCCACCGTGGCGGAGTGGCTCGTCGCCCTCATCTTCGTCGGCAGCATCATCACCTACATCCCCGAGATGACGCGCATCTCGGTGCACCCGCCCAAGTTCCGGGTCAGTACTGCCAACATCGGAACCTGATTGCGAAAGTTCCGATTTGTAACGATAACCTTACAGAGGAAAGGTGGCAGAGTGCATGTGTATGGTGCATGCCCCCGCGCACGCGCAGGCTGCTTTTGGACACTTCTGCTTCGCTTTAGCAGCCGCCGCTGCTGCTCTGTTCGAGGAAATGCATCCTGACCGAGGTGTTTGGGCCGTGATACTTGTTGCAGATCCACACGCTACCGTAGTCGAGGCACCGCGGCCTGCTGCAAGCACTGCATGTGCCTTAACACTTTCCCACATTCGTAAGAAGATGCATAAGTGAGTTCTGTGGTGGTTCCGAACAGTTGCGCGTTCCCAGTACAGTAGCGCGGAGGAGTAAAGAGTCAACAGGCTAGAGAGAGAGAGGACCTAGTCGACCTAGTCATCGTTCGTTAATCACGGCTTTTTCAACAGAGTCGGAGGCGTGAGGTGGCGTAGCTGTAAATAGATAGTTATTTGGAGCAATGTTTTGAAATACTTGATAGAGAAATAAAGTCGGAGTCATCCAAATTCTAGTTTCAAAATTCTATTCTGAACAGTTTGAACCCGTGAAAGTCTCGCCATCCAGATACGGATCAATAGGGAGCACACCTCATGCATGACGCTCATGGCATATATGATTTTCCTTCTGGAATGCTAGGTGGGTCAGACACTTAAAATTAACACCAACGCGCGGCTCGTAGATTAAATATTTTTTTTCGTAGCATGTTTTTGGGTGGCGGGTTTCTTTTTGGTTAAAATCATGATTTGTTTTCCCCAAGCAACTGGAAAAGGGAAAAGAGTACTAATAACTTTGCATGTCCTTTTCGGGCGGTCTCCTGTTTCAGATTTTGCTGTTGGAATCCGTTAAGTCTGTCTCATCGAAACCCACCGAAAAGTTCTGATTATTATGAAGACGTACCCATTACCCATGTGCTCAATTAGAAGAAATGTTTACTGCCTTTTGAAGTCTCACCATGCCTTCATGAGGTTTACAAGCTGAGTCTGTGATAACTGACATTGTAAAAAAAAACTAATATAGTAAGTTGTAAGTTTTAAATCTTGAACTGACTGCGTGACTCCTGGAGGGGAGTGTGGCGTAGGTAAGCCGCATAAGGCATTATGTGTTTGTGTGATGCAGTCTGTCACCAATTTGTTTACCCGATGTGAAATACATGTGATTAAACGCGACAATTGCATATATTTTTCGCCAAAAAGAAATAAACGAAATAGCTAAGTAAAAAAACGTAAAGAGGTTTTATTCTTTAAGTATACATGCCCAATTGCGACAGCATTTCCTGTCACCAAGTTCGCTTCGCTCACGGCATACGACTGCCAATAATTCTCATCGGTGACGGCTTTGTACCGAAATGGTGGCCGACACCCATTCAAGGTCGAACCGGGAGGGTTTCAACGTCGAATCCATTATTCTAGGTGCACTATGTGGGTTTCGGCAACCGTTTCTTCCACGCCCGCGAACTTCGGATCCGCTCTCAACTAGGTCGCCCCTCCCTCCCCCTCCCTGCCCCGCTCACTCAAGTCCTCGTCCATCACAACACTGCTGAAGATGTGGCAGTGGCCGCACTTGCAGCCCGGTGCACTGCGCCTAGTAGCTGCCGCTGTAGCCGCTGTTGTAGCCGCCGCTGTTGTAGCCACCGCTGCTGTAGCCGCCGGGGTAGGACGAGCTGCTGTAGGGGTTGGGGGAGTTGTAGACGCCGCTGCTGTAGCCGCCGTAGCCAGCCTGCCCCTGTCGAGAGTACTGGCTGTAGCCCGAGCCCGAGGGGTAGGCGCTGTTGTAGCCCTGGCTGCCGTAGCCTTGGCTGCCGTAGCCTTGGCTGCCGTAGCCCTGGCTGCCGTAGCCCTGGTTGTAGCCTTGGCTGCCGTATCCCTGCTGACCACTGTAGCCGCCGTAGCCCGAGCTGCCGTACGCGCCCGACGGGTTGTACGATCGGCCGGACGGGTAGGCGCTGTTGTAGCCCTGGCTGCCGTAGCCCTGGCTGCCGTAACCCTGGCTGCCGTAACCCTGGCTGCCGTAGCCCTGACTGCCGTAGCCCTGGCTACCGTAGCCCTGCTGACCGCTGTAGCCGCCGTAGCCCGAGCTGCCGTACGGGCTGGAGCCGTACGCAGAGGAGGGGTTGTACCTCGACGAGGAGTAGGCGCTGTAGCCCTGCGAGTCGTAGGGGTAGGCTGTGCGCAGAAAATGAAACGAGCATAGAATACAGCAGTGTTTAGGGTAGGAAAAAAAAGGAAACCAACGACAGAAAACAGAAATCATGATACGTCAACACGAGAGGTCTTACTTGAGGAGGTCTGCTTCTTTTCCCTGGCCAGCTTCTGCGGCTCCAGGTCACCAGCGGGTTTGGCGTTGGCTGCGGCGATCACGCACAGCGCGACAAACGCAAGGATCTGCAAACAGAGCGTTTGGATGGAATAATTTTTTTTTAAAAGTGGTTGGAGAAGCGGATGGGAGATTTTGGGTCCCGCTGCTCGACTCCGCGGCGAGGCATGCAGGTAATTGGGGGAGTGTTTGTCCTCCGGCCGAGAGACTCACACCAGGCGAGACAAATTACTGTGCACAACAAACCCCGCACAGCTGTGAGCTCGGCAGCACCGCACGGTCCAGTTCAATGACTTGAGCTCACGCACGGCGCAATTAGAGAGTGGGACAAAACGGCACTAGTTCGCGACCTTAAAACAACCGACATTATGGGGAACCCACCGCACCGAAAACGGGGAGGGAGAGGGTTGGTGTTGGTCCTCGCCCGCAGTTCTACTGCTGCATCGCACACAGGCGGACATGTTTGCCGTGTGTCGAGGGGTGGTGAGCGCCCTGTGAGTAGGCAATCAGCACGCACACCTGTAATGCGGCACAGTGCAGCTACGGGCGTGCTCCGCCCTTCTTATGGGGATCTATAGTTCTCATCTGCACACGATCGTTTTGCTATTTCACTGCACGTCACTTCACTACGTGAGTCACTTCACTTTTCGTCCCGCCCGCACTCCTCCCCCACGCACTGCGACTTGACTCGTCCCGCACCCACTCACCATTCGTGTGCTCTCCATGGCGGGCGTGTGGTGTGTCCTGTCCGTTCTGCTCTCTGACTGTCTCCCCCGGCGGCCACCTTGGCGTTATATAGTAGCCGGCTCCCCGTCCCTGAACTTGGCTGGCTTGTTCCGAATAGCTGCCGCCAGCGCCGCCGCGACGCCGGACGCCCGCCGCCGCCGCGACGCTCCTCGACGCCACGCCTCGCCTTCGCCCGGCCGGGCGAGGCAGCCGAAGAACAGCCGAAGCAGAGCAGCCCGGCCGTGCGGACATCATTAGCGACTCAGTCGCTGATTTTGTTGTTGTTACTGACTTTTTTATTTTAAACATTGGCAACAAAAAATATATGTAAAGGACAGTAACACACTCAACACACGCATACGAGCCCATATACCTAACAAAAACCTGAAACTTAAATTTGCTTGCACCCGTTCTGACCGAGACATAATTATTGAAGAAAACCTCACTCTGCCGACACCTGACACCAGACTAACAGACGTCAGGTAATTTGATTTTGGAAGAGACACAGGCGGATTCAGTTAATAACTAGAAAAGATTGATCGCCCGTGGCTCGTGGCTATGATTCACACTCCAAACACCTTCGTAATGCAGATATAATTGTCGTGCTGTTCCGTCGCGTTACTTCATCTCACGCAAGAGAGCGACGCATGCTAGGGAAGGATTGAGGAGGAGGGGCAGGCGAAGGGGGAGAGGGGGAATGCACTCTTCTTTTCTTGAAAGATCGAGGTAGAATTGTATCCATTTGTGTGTTTACTCTGTCTAAAACAACTCTCGTGCTGGTTACGCAGCCTCAATAAGCCGGGAGGCGAACCATAAGGGAAGGGATCGTCAAGAAAGGACGTCCGTAATTTTACATTACGAACCTGCCTGCCAAGTTTAGTCTGAGATGCAAGCTCTTATAGCGCCTGGATGGTAGGCAATATCTTGCATTCAGCGCACACGTGTACTGCAGGCTGGCCTACCCCGAGACTCGCAGGCGCTGAGCTGAGCCCCCGTAATTTACCGAATAAATCTAAGAAAAACTTTTTTTCGATTTTTTCACGGTCATTAAATGGTCATCCATGGTTTGCAGAGTTTTACCTCCCCCCCCCCCCCCCCTCTCCTCTCACACACAAACACGCATGCTCATACCAACTGGACAAAATCAATTTTTTGTGTAGGTTTGTTTAGAATTGGTTTGACATATTTTTGGAGGCAGCTGTAAGAATATACGCATGAGGGCGTGGGTCGCTTAGGCCTATGCACTAAAATAATGCACCAGGGCTTAAGTGTGTGTGTAAACCCGGAAGCGCGTCGCGCGTGCGCTAGAACAGACAGAGACTCCTGGTCTTTTGAGCCGTCAGTCCGGCCGGCCGGCCATAGCGCGCGCTGGGGCAGCGCGGGCGGGCGAGCCAATGGGATGCACAGCGAGCCAGTTTAAAAAAAGGGTTTCCATTATTGTTCTGACGGCTGGACGACGTCATCGTCAGGCCGAACGACACACATAATTAATGATGACATGCTCACGAGCATGCTCGGCGCCGGCCATAGCAGAGGGACACAACACGGTCGCCCGCCGGCGCTCATGCTCCACCTCCTGCTCGTCCTCCTCCTGCTCCTCCTCGCCCGGCAGAGTGACTCATTTTTACAACCATGTCTCCCGCATGCCCAAAACACCCGCCAAGGTCTCTGCTCGTAATGGCGATCCGATGCGGCGGCGCGGGGGAGGACTTGACTCTCGCGGCGAAACAAGGGACTCTGCGGAATCGGCGTGGTGCTAATGGACAGCTCGAGGGACCCGAGTCGCGCGGGACCGGGCCCGGGCCGGGGGGCCGGCCAGCCCGACAGTGAGCGACTCAGTGCCCTCCCTCCCCCCCCCCACCCCCTTCACACTTCTTCTCCTACTTCTCTTTCCCCCTAGAAGGAGCAGGCGGGGTGGGGAGGATCCCCTCGCGTACGCGTCGTAGGAGACAAGACACATGTTTGGGTCCCCCTTCGCCCCCCTCACTTAGCCTACTGACCGATGTTTACCACAGCGCGACGAGCCTTCTAGTGCCCAAAATTAACCTACATTAACCTACATTACAGCTTTATATAGGACTATCTAGCTGGCCGGCGCTGGTCGCGCTGGTCGCGCTGGTCGCGCTCGCTGTCGCGCTGGTCGCGCCCTCGCTCGCGTTGAGGTCTCCCGGACGCTCTCTCTCGCTCCGCCCGCCTCTCGCCTCGGGAGCGACGAGGACGCGGCCAACACAAACAAGACCGAGCCTCGACGCGGACGCGGCCCGCGGGTAGGTCGCGGGGTCGGCGCTGGTGTCAATAGCTCCTTCTCGGATTTGGGACGCGCAGCCGCAGCCGAAGCGGATCGGGGCGGATCGGAGCGACGCAGTGGCGGGGTGGGCTGAGCTGAACGGGGTATGGTGTGGTGGAGTGCTGCTCAGCGTGCAAGTGCTCCTGGGGGAAGGGTGGACCACGAGGGGGCACAGTTCAGAGAGCTGCTCGGGCACCCCCCCCCCCCCCCCCTTCCTACCTTCTCGTGATCTCTCTCGCACACCCACCGACCACATGACTAGGGCTCTCTGTGCCATCAAGAAGAGTGTCGCGCCACCACCAGGTTCCTCTCCATTGACCCTCACATGACCGACCCCACGGCGCGGCCCGCCCCACCCAGATCCCCGCGCGCACCCAGGTCGTCCAGGCCTCGCCCTCGCCGCGCACGAGTGGTCTGTGTCTGCACACTCACGCGCAGTTTCGCGACTTTATGCCCCGATATGTGTCCGTTCTCCTTGAGGGGGAATTCGTCGCGGGGCGCCATTGTCCGTGCGTGTCTGTGTGCGCCCGTGCACGGGCGTGTGTGTGTGCGCGCGCCCGGGCTGGCCGCGGACGGCCCCTGCGCGGCGGGACGGTCGGCGGCGGTGAGTCCGCGGGCTCCCGGCGCACCTCCCCGCCGCCCTCGTCTCGTCGCACACGTACTTCGTACACACTGGCACCGGGGCCGTGCTTCGCCTCGCCCTGGGGCGTGCGAGAGCAGATTCAGCGCGCGAATGGGCTTCACTGGCCACCACTGGGATCCACTGGGCTTCACTCCTTGGGCTCCGCCGGGTTCCTCCGCTGGGCGGCGCGTCGGGCCCGAGAGGTGCCGCCAACCTTTAATGATTGATGGTCGCTCGCCACCGCTGTTCTGGCTGGACGCTACGGCCGCCAGGATTTCCCTCTTCTTTGGCGATAACGCTGTGGATCGGACACACAAAGCACGTCCCTTTGTTTAAAGAGGAGACACTGTTTCCACGGCACAGCTGCTGGACACCCTTCATTGACTGACTGTGTAGACAACCATCTCACTAGAGTCTTTAACTACGTAGGTGGGTGGAGCCATTCGGTAGAAAGAGAGCCATGGTTAAGTCACCATCATTGGTAGGATGTATCCTAGCGGTTACTTCAAAGGTAATTATTATTTATTTTTGTTTTTTTGAAAAGATAAATATTTCAGGGTGTGCAAGCCATGTCGCCCGAGGAGTCGCGCGAGGATGTCAGGCGGTGTTTGTGTCATTCCCGCGTCGGGTGGTAATAAGCCCGGCCATTTTCATAATGCCGGCGAGCGCGGTAGACTTTCAAATTTTGCGCGCTTCTCGCAGTCATCTCCCCAGAGGCCTCTCCATACAAAAATTTGTAAAAGAAAAAATGAAAACAAA
>NW_026267439.1:278983-281073 GCF_000697945.3 Frankliniella occidentalis | reverse complement strand
GGGGGGGGGCGCTCTTTGCTGGCCTCTTTAACAGATTTACTGGCGGCTATGTGCATGCTAGGGATTAAAACACAGAGAACACAAAGAACTATTTGAACGACAGAAGTGTTCCTTTTATCATCATCTGGTGGTTTTGCCTGGTATCGTTAAGTTTTGCAGTTCATATTTTGGGTATGCCACCCTTTTCTCCACACCATCAAACTCTCAACGCAGTCGTCACTTCGTTCGCGCATATTTTGCCTTTTCTTTTCAAATACAACATTAGAATGCTGCAGTTCGGCCTTCTTTGAATGCCAAATTTCAAGAGGCCATTGGCTTAATTCGGGAGGGGGGGGGGAGCGGTAGCCTAGGAGAGGACGGCGGATTTCCTCGTGAATTGAATAAGTGTGGCATTGCGGAAGCGCGCCCAACAAACCATGCCGCGGAGTAAAGTTCTGCGAAGTGCGCGAGCGTCCCGAGCGAGTCTGAAATAATGAAAAGCCATTAACTTGGACCCGCCGATGCAGCGCGCGGCCCGCGGGCTTGTTGTGGGGGCAAAGGAGGGACGACGTGGGGTGGGGGGCGCGGTCGGTGCGCCGTGCGCCGCGCACAACTGAAGCCCAACCTACTCCCGAGTGCTTCGTGCTGCCTACCGCGCCGGGGCCGCTCCAGCGGCGTGGTCGAAAGCCACATGTTAGTAAAGTCACAGGCGAAACGACTTACGTTTGCCAGGATTTGCCACTCCCGTTTTAAGCATCACCACGTGTCCCTTAGACACCCTGAAAATTTCAAGTCTGTAGATCATCGCCGTTCAGTTTTTCGCAATTTAGAACTATCTAATTAATTAGATCCTGGCAAACCCCGTAAAAGGAGTGAAAGAGATTAACCAGAAGTGCCAAGTGACATAGGTCGGGCCGCAGACCTGACCACACGCCGCTGGCAGGCCGAGCAGGCCCGGCCTCTTCGGTACGGAGTCGGCGGTGCGCCAAAAAGAGCTTGCAATTCCGTTTGGCGGAATGGCATGCCTGCTTTGTTGTTTTTTCAAATTACCAATATTTTTGTGTTTTGCTTTTTTTGTTTTCTTTTCTTTGCAAAACTTCAAAGTGTCTGAACCAGTTTAGACAAGAAAGTATAGGCATCTAAAGTACTAGTTTACATTTTTATTGAAAAAATTGTACATTTGTACTACACTTATGTCATATATGCAGAGGACATCATCATTTGTACAAGATAAGGGCTTCGTGGAGACCTCGTGTACGCGGTATCCCGCATCCCGTCCCGAGACGCCGCGAACCTGCGCGAAGCGGGCCAAGGGGAGGCAGGACTTGATGCATCGCCAGCGCATCTCTCCCTCCCTCCCCCGAGCAGAGCCGAGGGCCGAGCCTCCTCACAGCCCCATGCAGGCCTTGACCTCCCCCTTTGCCCCGGCGCGTCGCCCGGAGGCTGGGGCTGGGGCATGCGGCCGTGCTGTGCGCCGTGCGCGCCTCCCTGGAGCTGGCGTTGCTGGCAGTGTGTGGCGTGGCGTGGCGTGGAGTGGCGATGCGGTGTGTGTCGTGACGTAAGCCTGCCGTTCATTCATTCACTCACTCACTCACGCGGGTCCATTCAGCGACCGGAGGCTACCGTGGGCGCCTCGATGTCACGCGTTCGGTTGGAAAAAGTAGTTCATAGTTTGTTTTTTCTTTGGGGTTTCAGGGAGGCAGGGGAGGGCAAAGGTCACCCTGCAGCTCCCGTCCCGGACGGTGGATAGGATATCATTTTAAACATCGTCATTTTGATATGTCTATCAGCCTTTGAAACTACCCAAGTTGAAACCGCCTCCCCCACCACCCAGGCCACTCTTAAGACTACTAAGACTACCTAAGTTGAAGCCAGAACCGCCTCCACCTCCACCTCCGCCAAGCCCTCCCTTGAGACTACTGAGGTTGAAGCCACCCCCACTGCCACCGCCGCCGCCGCCGCCGAGCCCGCCGAGACTACTCTTGAGGCTGTTGAGGTTGAAGCCACTGCCGAGGTTGCCGAGGTTGAAGCCGCCGCCTCCACCACCCCCGCTGCGGCCGCCGCCGCCGAAGCTGCTCTTGAGGCTGTTGAGGTTGAAGCTGTTGCCGAGG
>NW_026267439.1:278057-278933 GCF_000697945.3 Frankliniella occidentalis | reverse complement strand
TGCCGAGGTTGAAGCCGCCGCCTCCACCACCCCCGCTGCGGCCGCCGCCGCCGAAGCTGCTCTTGAGGCTGTTGAGGTTGAAGCTGTTGCCGAGGCTGCCGAGGTTGAAGCCGCCGCCTCCACCACCCCCGCTGCGGCCGCCGCCGCCGAAGCTGCTCTTGAGGCTGTTCAGGTTAAAGCCGCCACCGCCACCCCCGCGGCTCAGTCCACTGGTGAGACTTCCTAGGTTGAAGCCTCCCCCTCCTCCCTTGCCGCCGAGACCACTGGTGAGACTCCCCAGGTTGAAGCCCCCGCCTCCCCCTCCGCCGCCGCCACCTCCGCCTAGCGATCCGAAACTACTCTTGAGGCTGCTCAAGTCAAATCCTCCTGCGACACACAAGAACGGGTACTTAGTTTAGACAAATAACAGACGGCGTTCGCCAGCACAAACAGTCACCATGGAAAAAATACTCACCGCCACCGCCTCCGAGTCCTCCAAAACCACCTGCGGAAAAGGAAATGCAAACGGGATTTATGATTATAGTAACACTAAAAGCGGCACATTGCGTCCCTCTGATAGACTATTTGAGGCCCCCCTCCCCCTTCTAAGGCACCGGAGCGTCTGCCGGAGTGGGCGGCCATGAACTATTATCAGCAGCATTCAGTCGTCCGAAGCGCTCGCGGGCCCGACAATACGGTAATGGAGGGAGGGGGGGCAGGGGGTACTCCCCGCAGGACACTTACTTCTCCTGACGCGGTGCGCGACGGGTCCCGCCAGCACCACCGGCCCCGCCAGCCCCGCCAGGGTCACCAGCGCACACACCAACACCTGGAACGGAAGAAAAGTAGGATATTTAATTTTCCCCCATTTTTTGTTTTTTAATTTTATTTTATTTT
>NW_026267439.1:273635-275712 GCF_000697945.3 Frankliniella occidentalis | reverse complement strand
CCTGAGGGAGACTCGAAGAGGGAGACCCGAGGAGGGAGATCTGAGGGGGGAGACCTGAGAGAGACCTGAGGGAGACCCGAGGGAGACCTGTTGGCCGGCGCGTACCGCACGCTCCACGCGTGGCTCCTCGTGCTTCCGCGTGCGCCCCGTGCCAAATATTGGCCCAGCGTCGTGTGTCGTTCCCCTACCGGCGGGGCGGGGCGGGGCAGGGTGGTTGGATGAGTTTCATCGCACTACTGGAGACGCCAGACCCACTCCCTGACCGGCCTCGTAAGCGTTGAGTCGCGCGAGAGAAAAGAAGACGGAATAATAACAATAAATCCCACAGCGTGACGCGACAGTTTGCGGAGCACCGGCCCCGGGGCGGCCGGGGGCAAGGACAAGGGCCGTCTACATCGTCGCCTCGTCGCTCCCTCCTCTTTCTTCTTCTTCTTGTGGCCTCCTCCTGCTTCGTGTCTTCCCTTTCCGCGAGGCTTGCGCAGCTCGAGACTAATTCTATGACCCGGGTCATTATGTAGGGTCTCGATTTATTCTGTTGGTGTCACCACTTCGGCTCCGTCTGTGACCCTTCGCACTCGGTGGAAATTTTACAGTTAAGAATTTTAGTTCAATGGCGTCTTTAAAGACGCTCAATTGAGCATGCAAGCACTCTCAGCCCGTTCCCAACAATTTGAACAGAAGGACGAACTACTTTGTACAGCGGTACTACTCACAAAATTTTGTAAGTAATACGAATTATTTTGATAGTTGTTACTTGCAATAGTTCATTTTAAGTCCACTGAGAAAATAACTGTTCTTGAGTGCTAACAATGTCATCAATATTACTCGCAAAATTTGTGAGACACTACTTCCGTTTCCGTTCAAAGAAGTTCGTCGCCCACTTCGAATAAAGTCAGTATCGGGCAGAGAGTGAGCGACGATGTTGAAGCAATGGCCACACTGCGGCGGTCCTGATCGATTTTTCAATTTCTACATGAAGTAATGGCTGAGTGTTTAGTTCAGCAGCACATGGTAAGGTCTCCACACTCACCTTGCACGTGGCCATGCTGGCCCTTGGAAACGCTGGTGGTGTGCTCGGGGTGTGCTCAGGGAGTGCTCGCTCGGGGTGTGCTGGGGGAGTGCTCGGCGTGCTCCGGGCGTGCGACTGGACGCGAGGATGGCGCGGGACGCGTTTATAAGCGAGGGGGGTTCGGATGGCTCCTGGGTGAGGGGCGAGGGGCGGGCGGCCGCGGGGGCCGCGGAGGCCGCGGGGGCGACGGAGGCGGCGGAGGCGACGGAGGCCGCAGGTCGCCACAGTGTGCACGTCGTCTCGGGGCCGAGCCGTGTACCTGCACCTTTATCCTGGACCTGGTCCTTAGGCCTGCGCTGGCCCTCAGGGCCGACCTCGTGTCGTCGCGGGGCGGAGGATCGTTCCCACGGTCCTCTCGGAGTGTCACTGCGCCGCTCCCGTCACACAGAGTTCAAAGAGATGGCGCTTCGTTCCGGAACTAGACAAAACAAACTTGCAACTTGCAAAAAAAAAAAAAGAAATAAAGAAGTATGTGTTGCGCGGGGGTCACGTGAGTTTAGTTGTCGCGGTCACACACACGGTCATCATCACATCATGAACCGTCTGCTTGCGCAACACTCGCCGAACACTTGGCGGGGAAGCTCTCGCGGGCCCGGCAAGCGTTCGGCGCGCGCAGAACGAGAGTGTGCTTGACGTGTTTTGCGTGCGGATGGCACGACGATGACTTTACGACATTTATTTATTTTCGGTCACAGCGGGTGTTTCCGTGCGCGGGCGGGTTTGCCTACTCCGCCTCTTGCCTCTGAACATATATTCTGTGGTCCAAGTGTCTGCTCTCCCCCGCTGCTGCAGAGGACCCTCTGATCTCTGCATTTGTTTCAAAGGTAAAGCAGGTGGCTCGTTATGGACCAGTCACGATGACACTTTTGCGACGGTCCTTTTTGGCGCCAAGTCCTGCACACACCCAACATGGGCCGCCGCCACTACTCCGCTCCGCCCGCCGTTCGGTAATGATTCGCCGGGGAGCTTCCGCGATCCGCAAACCTCCCCCTGCCCCGCTCCCCCCCC
>NW_026267439.1:270152-273084 GCF_000697945.3 Frankliniella occidentalis | reverse complement strand
CCTCAATCGCTGTTTATTGGACCACATGGTTGAACCGGGCGCCGTAGGCGGCGCTGCTGGCTGCCACACGACGTGCACCCTCAGCCGTAGTAGGGGCTGGCCGGCACGTGGACGCCGGGCACTTGGGGTACGCCCGCGCCGACGCCGTGCAGGGACGCCCCGGGGACGGCCAGGCCGGGTGGCAGGACGCCGCCGGCGCCCGCCGCGTTGCGGGCGTACGGCGCGTAGGGGTAGGCGGCGTGCGCGCCGGCGGGCGTCACCCCGTACGGGTTGTACGCGGCGCCCGCGGCGTAGGCTGGGTTGACGGCGCCCGCGGCGTAAGGGTTGACCGCACCGGCGGCGTAAGGGTTGACTGCGCCAGCAGCGTAGGGGTTCACAGCGCCGGCGGCGTACGGGTTGACGGCGCCGCTGGCGTACGGGTTGACTGCACCGGCAGCGTACGGGTTGACGGCGCCGGCTGCGTAAGGGTTGACTGCTCCTGCGGCGTACGGGTTGACGGCGGCGTAGGGGTTGGCAGCGGCGGCGTAGGGGTTCACACCGTACGGGTTGTAGGTGGCGGTGGTGTACGGGTTGTAGGCGCCGGCGTAGGGGTTGGACGGCCACCCGGCAGCGGCAGCGGCCGCGGCGGCCGCGGGGTACGCTGCAGCACGCAGAGCAGGGTACACTTTGAGGGGGCGTGAGTAGGACGGCCCTATGCTACGTCCCCCCGGGGCTGGGGTACTTACCCGAGTGCTTCTTGGACCTGTCCAGCGTAGCCGCCGACCCGCCGCCCCCGTTGCCATCTTGGTCGTCAGCCAGGACACACAGGGCGCATGCCATCAGCAGCGCCGCCAGCACCTGGAACACGGCGCGCACGCTCGCTCAGGTCCACGTCGAGGAGTCCCTGTTGCAGTGGGAGGCCACAGAGGCTCTTACTCACCACGGTCTTCATGGGCACCATCGTAGTGAGGAGAGAAGAGGGTGTTGGGAGTGGCTCCAACAAAGGGAACCAGACGACTAAGTGCCTACTCCAGGCGCTGCCCGGCTTTTATACAAGACGGGTGCCGGCGACCTTTGCGGGAAAAAATTGAAGCGATTATCTAGGTGGGCCATATTGCAAGAGGGGCGGGCGGTGGCGTCTGTCTGCGGGAAGGGCTCTGGGTGTCGCGTCCAGGTCGAGGCGGGGCGAGGTGGGATGGGGTGGGGCACCGGGGCGGGGCTGTTTACGCGTCCGAATAATTAGATCCACTGTTCGTTGTCGCTCTAAATGCAGATTTCGGCTCTTCAGTCCTGCGTCCTTAGACTGGATAAGTTTTGGAAGGTGTTTCAGCAAAGATTGTGGCGAGTGCGAGCCGTTCGATCGGAGGAAACGTAAACGTGTGGACTAATTGGAGAATTAGAAAAAAATATGGCAAAGATTATTCTTAGTGGACTTTTGCCTTGATCTCTTACAAACGATAGCAATTTG
This sequence comes from Frankliniella occidentalis, assembly GCF_000697945.3. Classification (NCBI taxonomy): domain Eukaryota; kingdom Metazoa; phylum Arthropoda; class Insecta; order Thysanoptera; family Thripidae; genus Frankliniella; species Frankliniella occidentalis. The sequence continues at coordinate 271,637 of NW_026267439.1, read as the reverse complement.
GCGACCCAACATAATCCCTCCTACTCTGTACCGTCGGAAGCACCTCGACATTTTCGTTTTTATTCATAATCCTTTTAATTATTATTACATTAGGGTATACGTGTTCTTCGAACCTGACTTTTGGTCTTAGCACAACGATCCGAACTTGTCAACGAAACAACGCCCGCGGACTCGTCCCATGCCACAGTCCCCGTCCCCCCGCCCCACCCCGCCCCGCGCGCGGCTCGGCGGCAGCTGCCTCCATCCTACCCTAATGCCGAAAACAAAGAATGCGATTGGGCGGTGTAACGACTCCCCTCCGCTCCCCCCGCCTCCAGGCGAAACCTCCAAAACGCGCGCGCGGCAGGCTGGGCTATTCATATTACTATGCCTCGGCAAGTTGAACTAGACGCGCGCTGCGGGCAACCCCTACCACTATCCCCCCTCCCCCCCTCCTCGCCTCTCTCCGTGCGGTTTCGCTGTTTTAGAGGGCCTTTTGCCACGGGCTACTTGCTCGTGACAGGAACCCCACCCCCTCCCCGCTCTCCTACGCTCCCTCCCTCTCCGGTCCGATCCAGACTCTGGCCCGGGGCTAGATCAGCACCCCTCCCCGCCGGTCCGGAGCGGTCCGGAGCGTGCCCAGCTTGGGTTCGAAACCGGCTCGATCTGGTTTGATTTTCGTCCTGAAGTTTGGGTTTGACTAGCGCTGTTTGAATGTGAGGCTCCAGGCTGCAGAGGAACTCTTGCGTCTCGTTGAAGGACAGTTTACCTTCGGCGTGATAAAAGGAGCCCAGTAGCACCGTTCAGTTTCTTCGGCGTTTTTGTGTTTGTTTGAGAGATGGAGGGAGGGGGGAAGGTGCATTCTAGGCGATGACGTTTCGACCCCTAACTTCTCCGCCACCCCGTGCCAGACGCCTCCTCCTCCCCTTCCCCTCGCCCGTCTGGGTCCCCCCTCCCCTCCCCCCTGCCGGCATTGTTCCCGTGCGCACCCCTCGTGCTTCGGGGTAGCCCGGGTATCCTATCGGGTCCAGGGGTCCAGACCTGTGCGTCTAGCCCGGGTCTGGTCTGACCCCGGGTCTGACTCGCGCGACAGGCTAGGGCGGGACCCGCCCGACCAGAGTGCGCAGCCGGCAGACAAGTTGGCGTGCAGCCGCTGCAGGCGGGGGTTGCGAACAACGCACAAACTGCTAACAAAAATAATACAATGAAGGTTCTAAAGTTAAAGACGAAGGGCTGGTGTTGGGGGTTGTTGAACAACAGTCCTATCAAACACTGTAAGAAATACAATCAACCAGGTTTTGGTCCTCATCAAAAGCTACAGGGCAGAACTCAAAATGATTGACTTTACTGTCCCAGAAACGGTGTTTTCTAAATATGTTTTCTAAATGCGCATGTATAGCGCGTTATTCGTCTGTCTCCTCCGTCTTCTTCAATGTCAGCAAATCTGGTATCGCGATATGCTTTGATGCATCCGTCTCCGTCGAACGTGTGTACCTTGGGGGGAGG
>NW_026267439.1:259565-270102 GCF_000697945.3 Frankliniella occidentalis | reverse complement strand
CCCGCCCCCGCGCTTACGGTTCAGCGGCTTACGCCTCACGTGATGAAAGCGGCGCCCCGCGGCCCGTCAGCTGCTAGCAGACAGTCTAGCAGACGACATTGGGGCTCGTATAGCTGCGCTCGCGCGGCTGGCCAGGGGCGGCAACACCGGTAACACGTCACCCTCCAGGAAGATTTGGCTGACGCCGACGCCCTTTCAGTGAGAAGGAAAGGGTGGCCACTGTACTTCGCCCGGCGCAGACCGAATGACAATCCAATGGAGTTCGTACTCGGCGCCTGTGCTTCTGTCGGTGCAGGGATCTTCAGCAACCCCCTCGATGTCCTCAAGACCAAAGCCCAGCTCCAGGGAGAGCTCAGGGCGAGGGGCCAGTATTCGGTGCATTACAAAAACATGTTTCATGCCGCTTACATGATAGCCAAAGAAGAGGGAATTCTGGCCTTGCAGGTAAGGTTAACCTAACCTAAAAGTGTTCAGGTCAGAGGCTCATGATGAAGCAGTATTTTTTCCGAAAATGTTTCAAAGAGAACATTTTAAATATTTGAAAGGCGTAGCACTTTTTGATATCTCTCTTCGGGTACCCATTTCTTCAACTGTCATACTGCATTAACTCTTTAAATTATTAATCTAATTTTTGTTTTAGAAAGGATTGTGTCCTGCCCTTCTGCATCAAGTCGCTTTAAACGGGACTAGATTAGGTCTTTTTCAATTAGCCCAGGACCATGGTCTAACAGCCAACGAAGATGGCTCATTATCTGCACCAAAGACTATGTTGATCAGTTCCTGCGCTGGCTCCATTGGTGCATTCCTTGGTAGTCCATTTTTTCTGGTAGGTTAATATTTACTTCATTTGCTGCCAACTTTTCTCATCTTATTAAAAATCCTTTTTAATCTAAGTTTTCAATGTTAGATAAAAACTCAAATACAGTCTCAAGCTCCTATAGCTGTATCAAAAAATGCAACTGTGGCTCTGGGAGTTCAACATGATCATAAAGGAATGATCAGTGGTTTCTCTACTATCCTCCGTAACAGAGGCTTTATGGGTTTTTTTGATGGAGCATCTGGAGCTATTTTGCGAGTTGCTGTTGGCTCATGTGCCCAGTTGTCAACTTTTAGTTACTGCAAGCAATTTATTGAAAATCATGAGGTTTGTAATTTTAATCGAAACTTATGGACCACTTCTCTCTTCTTGTTAGAGTTTGCTATACTTTTTTATTTTAATTTTTTTGTATAGTTTTTCAGTGATGATGCTGTACTGACTAAAGCTTTTGCTTCAAGCATGCTTGTCGGTGTAGTTACTGCATTACTCATGACACCGTTTGACACAGTATCAACTCGTCTCTTCAACCAATGTAAGCTACATACTTTATTTCTCATTCAAATTTATTTTTCCAAATTTTCAACCATCAACATTACTAACGTAACATTTTTACTTTTTAGCAAGAGATTCTACTGGTAAAGGTCTGTTATACAGTGGAATACCAGACTGCTTTGCCAAAACACTGAGGACTGAAGGTGTTCGTGGTCTGTATAAGGGACTTATTCCTGTGTATTCAAGAATCGCACCTCATTCCATGCTTACTCTAATGCTGTGGGAGAAACTGAAGTACCTGCATAATCAGCAATACCTGGAATCCACTCCGTAGTCGATATCCCTGCTGATTTCCAGTCAGAAAAGTTGAACTAATTTAGTATTCACTGCAAGCTCTAGCTAAAATTGTGATTAAATCCAAGCTTTTATTTTTCTTGTGTCATTATAGGCTTAGTTTGGATTGTATGGAATTTAATTTTGTTCTGTCAAAGAAATATTTTTGTTATTTGATAATCGGTGAAAGATATTCTCAAACGTTGAAGTTCCTGTCTGAAACTGTATAGTATGGTAATCTCAGGTAAAAGTGTGTTATTCTCATTTCTCAGAAAATAATGTAGCTTAGGTTGTAGATATGTAATTTTCTGCCATATACTGATTTTTGGCAACCTGTATCAGGCATTCAGACCAAAGTCAACCATCAGGTTACAGTCATAATTACTGACAAAATTTGTCCGCCCAACATTCCTTACAAAGTCAAGTTTGATATCCTATTTTCGGTCGTTGTTTCATCGCTGTGTTGTTATCTTCTGTTCTGGAAGACTTTTAATTGTTAACCTTGTTGTTAATTTTATTTGTTTTTATAAAAATCAACTTTTAAAGTATGGGCCTGATACAGTCTCCCAATATATTTTTTATTGATTGTGTGAAATTCTGTTAGGAATTCAGGGTAATAGTATTATGAAACTTCATCAAAGTGTTCAATGTATACTTTCGAGTCAGTGTACGAGATACTAAAGTGTACACCATGAAATTCGTCGTTGTTCTTTTTTGGTCCCTAATCCGTGTGCAAACACAAGCACAAACTATCTTAATTCTTTTCGAAAATTGGAGAAATCTAACGAATGTACAGACGACATGAAATCGTCTGCTGTTGGCTGCCATATTGGTTTTTTGGACAAGGATCGAGGTGGTCGTGCATGAGAGCGCAGAACAACAAAAACAAAACAGGCTAGCAAAGAAGGAAAGATTGCGGTGCCTAGCGCTTGGCCGCCGGTGTCAAAGAAATCTCTCTAACGCCGGCTGAAAGCTAGCTGACAGGAATTTCTACCTGTTTTCCTTCAAAAAGATCTTCTAGGAAAGGTAATACGGTTTCTGATCTAATCTAATTTAGAGTGTTTCTTTACTATGCTGTGTCTAGCAATGATGTCTTACTTAACCTCTGAAATGCTATTTATCAAAAAGAATGATGATAAATCGAATTGTGTAAAATTAAAATTTACTAATGTGGGTTCGTTAATTTTCAGAATGGGTGACCGTTACAATATTCACAGTCAGTTGGAACATCTGCAGTCAAAGTACATTGGAACTGGTCATGCAGATACAACAAAGTTCGAATGGCTTGTCAATCAACAGCGTGATTCCTGTACATCATACATGGGTCATTTTGATCTTCTAAATTTCTTTGCAATCAGCGAAAATGAGGCCAAAGCTCGTGTGAGATTCAATCTAATGGAAAGAATGTTGCAGCCATGTGGGCCTCCACCTGAGAAACCCGAAGATTAAATTAGTATATAATGCATTCCCTTTTCTTTTCATGTGTGATACGGTCAAATACACATTTTATCTGCCTTAATTTTATACCCTAACATGGTGAAATTGCTATTTTCCAAGACAGTATTTAAGTTGCAAATAGTTTTCTACCTCACGTTATCTTGAGAGTTCGGATTATAATTTTTGAAATATTGAAACCATGTCTTCTAATAAAATGTATGGAGTACAGAGGATGTGAAGGTGGACACCTCAATAAATAAAGTTCTTTGAGAACAATTATCACAACTGTGTTTGGATCCTTCTATATTTTTGAACATACAGTATTTAGTCCTGTAATTTTTAAAGAAATTTGAGATGCTTCCAAAAAATCAGTATCATTAGCTTGTGCATACGTTCAAACAACCAAGAAATGATGAACGGCAGGCATACATGTAGCTTAGGTGACAAACCCCACGATAGCCTTGATGCAAATTCAAGGCCCTGTTTTTATGGATAGCCCAACATATGGCAAAACGTCACGAGCGCGTTGAACCGAGTGATCGCCGCGCCCCGTTGCAACAAATGCGTAAACGTGCTAGGTAGCCCGCATGCACGAGTATCTTCTCTTACCATTGCACCTATGACTCCGAGCGAATAGGCAACCCGTCCGCACATCTGCATGCGGGATAGTATGCATTTGATCCAATGGGGCACACCCTGTATTGACGACTTCATGACTAAATTAGGTCAAAAACTAGTCAAAAAACAATAGTTTTGAAGTTAACATGACCTATTTGTGACGTTTTGATGGTTTCCTGTCAGGAGAGGAGTTCTTAACAACTAATTGAGTAGCCATCCAAGAAGTTCCAATATCTTAAAAAACAAAACTAAAGATCCACAAGAAATTTAATTCTGATTTCCTTGAAGCAAAACTCTGTGATTAAGATTAGCATTTAAGGCTTAAACTTTTATAGGAATAAAAACACATCAGAGACAACAGAAACAACAAAATAAATAGTTATTTGTACAAAAACAAACCAATAACAACTACTCTGAGAGAGTAGAAAAGTTAAGGTAGATTTACAACAGGGATACTGCGAGCATAGTTGAGGTGAGAGGAGTGGTTGTTCACCTCATCCAACCACGTCCCATGCTCTAATAGCGCTTGCAGTATTCTTGTTTTAAAACCACCTTAGTATAAATAAAATCAATAATGTTAGCACACATCATTAGGTCGTCGAAGACCAAAGACAATTTGTACATAAGGGATACAAAATGAAACCATGACCGCCATACTTGCAAATTTATAGGCCACACTCATGCCACCATTCAAAAATACTTCCTGGTGAAGACCAAATATAAAATCAGATTTTTATTGGTGTATCTTATAATTGAGCAAGTATGATGATACTTTTTACGGCAGAATATTGTTATGTTACCACCCACTCAAGCACGTAAGCCTCAAAGTGTTTTATCACACTGTGTCTATCATCCCTTAGCCTGGTTCCTGATTGTAATTCTAAAGAAAAGTCAGGTAACATGGTTAAAAGTGTGCTACATTAGCACTTTGTATTTGTTGAATATCTAGGGTACTTTTTAAAATGATGCCTATGATATTTTGACCAATGTACTAAGCTTAGAAAGAAATAAAATAACTTTGTTTAAAGAACACATGGTGCTCTTCAAACCAATGTGTAACAAAAGAATACAAGGGATCCAGTCAGATTGGACATCAAAATAAGGATGGAATGTAAAAATTGCTGCACACTACTGCTGTCCAACTGAGTTGTACCGACAGGATAATTATATAATGTTTCAAACTAAGCTTATCCTGATTTGGCATAAAAATTTCTATTATGAGCTACTTTAGAATGTCTGATGAAATATGGTCTCGTTATATTTTGTTGCTGCACAAATGGAAGCCACCCACTGAGGTCAGGACTATAAAATGCTTGACAGGCAGGATGATAATTACACTAGTATCTGTATTCATAATCAGTAACTAATTATGTAAGAAAATCTACAAGACATCTAAACTTGTGAGAATTTAAGTCTATGGGGTTATTGTATTTGGAGTTGTAAAGTAATGTAGCTCCTTTCTGCAAATAGAAAAAACAAAGAAAAAGGTAGTTAGATACAAGGATGGAAAAAAAATGGATGCACCTCTCAACGCAGGAAAACATACCTTATAATTTCAGGTAATCCAGAAGGGTCTATAGTATGTTCAAAAACTGTTTTGAGACAAAGTGTATACAATGATGGTACTGCAAAAAGAAAACAAAAAATGCCTCAAATTATGATTTTTATATGCCAAGAAATAGAATCTCAATTAAAATTATAAAACTCACATAAATCTAGCACATGAAGATCATTAAGGTCCATAAGTTTCGCGGAATCTACAATTCAAAATAGACAATACATTAAAATTAGAGCCTCAGCAAATATCCATAAATGAGACCAGTCTACGGCTTTTTGGGATGAGAGTAAGAATCAGGGCATCAGTTTAATGCCACAAAAATTTGATTTAACACTTTCCGTACGACGGGTGCGACCCGTGACCCGGTAAATGTTGCTTGCGTGTGACGGGGCCACATTGTCGACCCACCTAAAAGTGTCCTAAAGTGCCATAAATCTACCTTTCATAGGCCACTGAAGAAAATTAAGACCTCCTAAATTTAGTGAGGGCCGCCTGTGAGGAGGGACGGTTAAAAAATAAATTAATTACGTGTTATTTGACTTACCTTCCAAGGAAAATTCATCATCACTTTCCATATCATCCGGATTGCCATTATCATTCTGATTTTGCTCATCATGATCGTGGTGAAGAATAGGATTAGGACCAACATGAAAAATGTGGTCGCCAACCAAATTAACGTCATTGTCATTTTCTTCTTCCATATTTTCATTATGGTTGATATTATCCTGATTGGCGTCAAGATCAAATGGATTTTGCCCTGGCACAAACTGTACTACTTCTGAGTCATTACTGTGAACTTCACCTAAGACTTCCAGCCACGGACTAAATTATATTAAAGATGAAAAGAAAGTAAGATAACAATATTTAATAATGTATGGTAAAAATAAGCATTGAGTTGAAACAGCCTGATTCACCCCAGAAAAGTACCTTGTTCCACCAAATATGTACACCTTGTTGTTTATTGGGATACATGACTGTCTTCTTCTTCTCACAGGAGGTTTTCCATGAGGCTGAATTTGTTTCCATTCACAAGTTCTAGGATTAAAGCAATGTAAATCGTTAAAATGCTCTTCTGTAAGCCCATTATAGCCTCCAAAAATATAAAGCATTCCGTTGACTATAACTAAAAAGAAAAATAAACTCACATGACAATGGAGAAATTTTGGTAGAGCAATTGAGACAAAGAATTCACAAATCATGACCAAAGTCTGATTTAAACATGAACTTACATGATGAATGGCTCCTCCGGCCTTTAGGAATATCACCTGTTGTAACTGGTTTATGCCACCTATTTGACTCAACGTCAAAGTAAATAATATCGGAACAGTACTCTTCATTGTGAGATCCATAGGGTCCATTTAAATCTCCTCTTCCACCAAAGACATACATATAAGAACCTATAGCTGATGCTGAGTGAAAGTCTCTGAACTTGGCAACCTCGCCCTGAAAGAGAAACCAATAAATTCAAGTACTTGCTGATAGTTTGTGATATATTCTTGTGGCTAAGATAGTACGTACAGAGGTCATGACGTAATGCCACTTCATTTCAGCTATATCCAGGAAATAAACATCATTTGAAAATCTGTCTATATCTTCTTCAAAGCCTCCAAAAACATACATGCGATGATTTATTATACAAGCTGTATGGCCATCTCTAGCGACTGGAACCATTCCAGTTGCTCTTGGTTTACTCCATGTAAGAGTTACTGTAGAAAAAAAACATATGCCAGACATGAGATTTTTTTTTTTAATTGACATGTTTAAAGGCTATGAAATAAAATATCAAAAACATTAACCAAAAGACAAGCATCAATAAAAACAAAGTTAACTACCTGTGTCAAAAACAAAAATTTGGTTACAAGCTGATTCTTCATTTCGTCCACCCCAAACAAAAATTTTGTTACCATATGCAACAGCAGTGTGCCCATACCGCAGAAATGGTATGCACTTATCATCTTGTTGATATTCAGCATAAGATGGGATTGGCAGCCTAGTCCATCTTAAATTTCCTGTAATCAAAACGTTTTAAGACAAAATTGATATCTTGCTTCATTTCCAAGAAAGAAAAAGGACAAAGACGCAATACAAATATAGGAATGTGACAAACCTGTATTAAGCACATGCACATCAATGGGTCTTTTCTCATTATAATTTTCGCCTGTGTTGTATCCTCCAAAAGAATAAATGAGGTCCTCAACGGCAGCTGCTGCATGGTTAACACGTCGAGGTCCTCCTTCCAAGTGAATGGTCCAGTACATTTCTCTGTGAACAAATAAAAAATATGAACTCCCCATATCACATTCCAGTTCACCTACAAGCAGGGCAAATATCAGTCAAAAAATAATGTTTTAAATTTCTGAGTTTTCAAATGTACATCTATCATTATGGATTTATCAAAACAATAGAAGCACATAGTTATTTTTAATTAATATCAATAGTTTTAAACACCCTACACACAGTCAGTTGCAAAGGAAGGTGACATGTTAATAACAATCAATCTATGGTAAAAAAGAAAAACAACAGGTAAAATCCACAACCTTTTTTAAAAAATTAGGTAAAATTACGATAAATGTGATTCTATACTGACACAATTTCCCACGGTGTTGTTGAATAAACATCACTTCCTCCTACCCCGTAGGCAAACGAGTACAAATGAACAGGCTCAACACTACAATACAGGGAAAACCGGTCGCAAAGCGTCCAGGTTAGACGTGTGCACTTGACTTTTAATCTGAAGCGAATTAATCAAAATAGTGCTATGAGTCACAACAAGAAAAAACCCTACAATCCCGGAGGTTAATCAATCAACAAAAATAAATAAAACGCAAGAGATAAGACCGCTTCCAGCCTGACCACAATACGTCGGGAGGAGAGAAATTTGGCCACAATATACCTGCTAGATATTTGACATTCTCTACTCAAGAAAACATGTCACTTTTCTAAAACTGCAAGTACAACCACTTACAACGAAATGTGAGCTGAAAAATACAAAGTTTTCGACAATTACTCCTTGATGTCCACCATGGCTTTCATGATCAAAGCAAAGCAAAATATATCGAGCACATCGAAGGTATCGAAGTAACTTGCAGAAACAACGAGAGTGTTATTTGCAGTTGGTCAAAAAACATGGCGGTGAAGTGTTGGTGGTAGAGGAGGGTTGTGAAGTTTAATGAAGCATCTAAAAACAGAACTACCTCATTCAGAATTTTAACTCGTTACGCTACAGGTTTCACCTTATTCATGTATATTTCTAGTCATCAGAAGTCCTTCTCCCTACTCCTAATTTCAAATGTAGGTGAGGTCTACTATATTAGTGTCAACATACACGTCGAAGCTTTCTGCTTCCATTCAAAAATAAATACAGTATCCCATTGGAAACTCACCAAACATTATACATCTCCGTGCTCTTGCAATGCGAATTCTATCAAATGGAGAGTAGTTGTTTGCTTTATACAAGAAATATGTGGTTTGTCTAACTAACCTAGGCCAATTTCTGTGTGCAATTTTTATTTCTTTTTAAATGGTCAAATTTCAATGAGGCACCAAGTTTTCCTGAATTGGAGGTTGAGGAAATTTTCAATGACAAGTGTGAAGTTTACCTTTTGTTCCTTGCCTCTAACTGCTACAGTTTATAGTTCCATTGAGTGTAATCCTAAGTGTATCATAATAATTAGTAACATTTGGTTCTACATTGTTTCGATGTATTTTGGTAGTTTTAACAGATATCTAATGCTATCTTTTTCCATTCCAGGCAACATCAAAATAATGCATATTATCTACCCTCATTTTGAAGAGATGCAACTTGATTCTGTGAAATGAGTGTAAAAATATTAACTGATGCTTGGTGATTTCATATTTCAAAAATAACAGTAGTATCTGGAACAGAAGTGTTAATGTTTCCCAGCAAGCACTTTTTGTATCTTTTTAACTATCAAACCTCAGAGTAATAATTATATTTCCCTCAGAAATTTTAAAGAAATCTGTTAAAGTGGAGGAATTTGGGGTAAAGGAAGACAATCAGCCCAATGTGGCGGAAGCTGGCACTTCTATCATTGAGGAAGTGCCGAGAATTGCACCTGAGGCCTCACCACAAAGCTCTAAGCAGCGACAACGTTCTTCTCGTGAAACAAGTGCCTCCAGGCATTTGAGGCGTAGACAAAGTAATCGCTTGACACTCCTTTCAATTGAAGAACGTCAAGATGAATCCTGTGCACTGGAAAGGGTTCATCTGGCAGCTCACCTTCAGTGGGACATCCATGATCCAGTCAGCAACCGGGACTGGATCGCACTGTACATCCTTGGTAAGTTATTGCTTTTTCAATGAACCCAATTGGGTTGAATCCTGGGCATGATAAGCTGCTAGACCATAGGAGTCTTGATGGCTTGTGCAAGTTTTGACAGCACTGCATCCAGGCATCTATGCATTGCGAGCAGCGCTCCATTGAACTGACATCAAAATGACATTTAAAAGTGTGATTTTAACACGTTCCTTGCGTCTCATGTTTGGTTCCTATGATAGCATGGGGTGACCACTATGTGGTCACGCCGCAAGGAACGTGTTAATGCAAAAACGTCCAAATTTTGATGACATTTTGATGAGTTTACACGAAAGTGATTTAATATTGATTGACCACTGCTGGCTAGTAAATATAGTAAATAGTAACCATCCAAACAAAAATATGATTGTGGATTCGTTCATATTTCCGTATCTGAATCCATGTCCAAGAAAGTCCCGTCCACTCGCCCAACACGGCTGGCTCTCCCTCACGGGTGCCTAGTGGGTAGGCAGAACGCCTTGCTCTGCTGCCCGCTGCCCTCTTCGCTATACCACCGTCCAAAAAGTTCAGTGTTCGAGTTTCTTCCGCCCCCCCCCCCTACCCCGGCCGTTTTCTTTTCCTTTTGCTCCCAGCTCATTATTCCATTCCCGTCCTGGTCTGGTCTTGGTATACAGTAGTGCTACTATTTTTCCCACGACTGGTATGGAGGATTGTGCAGACTTCGCTCCAAACTCCATGCAAGTCAGCGGACCTCCCCGCGACCTTGACTTGGCGTGTTGTGTTGTTGTTGCGCCCGGGAGCCTCCCCCCCCCCTCTCCTCCCCTGCTCACCACAACCACTCTCTCTCTCCTGCCGGATTTGAGTAGCTTTGATTTGTGCGGCCGCGTCTATCCATGCAAGTCGATCACGTCCGCCCCTTTAAAAATGAATCGAGTGCGTTGCGAGTGCGCTGCGAGGGCGAGGTAAGGGCGAGGCGAGAGCGTGGCGAGTGCGCGGACGAGTGCA
>NW_026267439.1:245704-255525 GCF_000697945.3 Frankliniella occidentalis | reverse complement strand
GCCCTGCCCCTCACCCGCGGCCGCGCCGCCGCCGGCCCGGCCGCTGCCTGCCTGCCCCGCCTGCCGGCTGCGGGCTGCCAGCGCGCCGGGGCGGGGCTCTGCGCCGGCTGCGGGTGCGGGGCTGCGGCCTCCTCCTCCTCCTTCCTCTCTCTCAGTCAGTCAGCAGTAAGGTGCGGACAGCCAGCCGAGGCAGGCGCGCGTTGCCGGCAGCGTGCGGAGCGGAGCGGCGTGACGCGGAGTAGAAGTGCACCAGTGACGATATACGTGTGTGCGCGGCGTGCAGCGCCTGCGCCGCCTTGTAGCGCCCCTCTGAGCGCCCCGCGAGTGTTCGCGCGGGCATGGGACAGTGGTGTGAATGAGTGGCACGCAGAGGTCAGCCTTTTGGAAGCCAGAGTGGATTACCAATCTCTTCTCGTCATGCACGTCGGCATCAGGTGAGTCTTGGGTTTACCTACTAAACTTCCGGCCTCGCGCGCGTCGTGAACTTCCCTCAGCCCCGCGAGGAGGCGGCACCTGTTGCGATATCCTCGACACTGTACCCCCCACGTCATTTCCCCCCCTTTGTCAGCTGACTCGTCGAGTTAAGGCGCACTGCGTCGTTGTTAAGTGCACGGCACTCTATTCTGGGGCGTCGCCCGTGGGTTTAGAAGCGAGTTCAGTGGCGCGGTGGGCCAAATGAAGCCCGCGGCGCGCGTCCTTGGGGAGGCCGAGTAGGCCGAGTGAGTGCGTGTGACGCCAGGCGCAGTCTATTTCTCGTCGCTATACGACCGCGGCGCGCGGCGGTGGCGGCGCGCGGCGGTGGCGGCGCGCGGCGGTGGCGGTGCAGCGGCAGGTCGTGCCGATATGCGTGCCCAAAAGGCTCGGCGGGGCGGGGCGGGGCACGCCGCGGCGGCCGGATGTAGACTCGCGGCTCCGCGGCACGCCCGGTGTGCACTGCTGGAAGAAGATGTCGTGTTTGTCGGCGGCGAGCAGAGAGGCAGAAATAGCAGAAACTCGTTTGTTTTTGCCAGCGCCATCCTGCCCGACTTATCGCAGCAGCGGCAAATGAGCTGCTGCTGTCGTCATGCGACTGGCCGCGCTTTCTTATTTATGGCGCCGTCATCTTTTCAGTATCGTGACAGAATTGGGGGGAAAAGCAACAGGAAAGGTGTGTGTGTAACAAAACTTGTCTGCATTCGGGCGGGTCCGCGGCCCCCGGGGCGGGCCGCCCTCCCTGTCAGCCGGACCCGCCCTCCCAGGAGTGTACAGCCCCGCGGGCGCGCGGGCCCCTGTCACCCGGGAGGCGGCGCGGAGGCGCGCTACGCGAAGGCCGCCGGCTCGGCTCACGTCCGCACGCGGACGTGCACATCGAGGCCCCATATGGAGGAGAGAGAGGGAGGAGCGAGAGGCACGCTGGCGAGGAGGGAGAGAGAGAAAGCGAGAGCAGGACCGCTCGCTCCTGTGCACCGCCGGGGTCGTGCTGGAGCCCCCCAAGCGAGCTGGGACGCTCGCGCGCGGCCGGAAACGAATCGTTGTTGGACCAGAGGGCAGGCGGTGGCGACGCCCGGGAGGAGGAGGAGGATACACGCCGCGGCCGCGGCTCTGGCGGGCGCGCGGCCGGGACGGACGTTCGAGCCCAGCCGGTCGGCATCCGAGCGACACGTCCTGTCCGACACGCCGCCGCTAGTCTAAGTCTAAGCCGGATGGCCGGCGCGCGCTTCCGGCCGGCCCGACCGGAGGCCGGCGAGAGAGCGTGACTCTAGCGTCGCGGCTCTAGCGGCCGGCCAAGGTCCTGGGTTCAACTCCCCTCCGTCTCCTCCTCCTCCTCCTGCTCTAGCGCCGAACATTATCTATGCGTGACCCCCATCTTTGGGTTCGGGCGGACCATCCGGTGTAGATACTGGTGGCCGCCGGCCGAGGTAGGAGCCGGCCGCCGCCTGATAACGGGTGGCCTCTGACCCCTGCGGGATGCTGCAGCCCGCCGGCCCTCTGATAAGCGCGCCGCGACGGTCTCATTCATCCCCGGCGGATGGGTGGCGGCGGCGCGTCACGCGGGTCCACCTTGAGAAGGATACAGTAAACCTTAATCCCGCTCTCTAACTGTATAAAAGAGTTATTCTCGCTAGGATCCATACCGTCCTCCTGGAGGCTCCATGAACGCGCGCGTTAGGGTCAGCGTGGGGGTGTCGGCGGCGGGGCGCGGCCAGGCGTGCGTCCGCCCCCCCCCCCCCTTCCCCCTTTACCGCCCGTAACGCCTACCACGCCGCTACGTTTACGCGCGCGCGATAATTGTAGTAGTAGTTCCTTTTCCCTCTTTCACTGCGCGTATAATCGGTAGGGGACGCGGACGGCGGGGGCGGGGAGCTCGAGACTTCATTGAGTTGTCCGCCTGATAGGTTTATCAAAACCTTCCATTATCGGCCCCCCGAACATGACAAAGGCCCTTGCCCCACCCCTGAAATGACATGATTTTATTTTCGGCTAAAATAGTACCCTATCGCGTCATATGCGAGCGTGTTGTGCGCGCTCATATCGGCCAGCCGCCGCGAGCCGTGCGTGATGTGCGTTGGTGTGTGAGTATGTGACCGTTTCTGTGTCGCCGGGATTTAGATTTTGGCCATCATCTGATGATGGCTGTCTGGTGCGGGGCGCGGTTATTCGCCGAAGCCAGCCGGTGCGCCGCCGCAAGAGGCTTACGCGAACACACGCACACACTCACACATATGGCCGCGGGCAGGAAGCGAACGGGCCTCATGGCGCTGTGCTGTACTGCGCTGTGCTGCTGTGTGGACCACAGGGTCCCTCTCTGCGGACACCCTCCCTCATGCAGTCCCGCATGGCACACGGCAGTCAGCCTGGGCGCGCGCGTGTGTGTGTGTGCCTCCGGATGTGCCCCCCCTCCCCCGACCGGACGGACGCCCAGCCCTGCAGGCCAGCAGCAGCAGCGGCGCAGGCGGTAGCAGGGTCTGCTGGCTGGGCCGGGCCTGGGCCTGCATGGGCTCCGTCCTGACTCTAGTCCTGACGTGCCGTCCTGACGTCCCGCCCCGGGCCTCGGGCCCCGCGGCTTGCACACCGCCGCTGCCACCGCATGCGCTGCGCCAAGCTAGTTTTCTCAGGAAGTCAGCCGACGACGACGCTCTGCTGTAGAGTGAGTGAGCGAGCGTGTGTGTGTGAGTGAGCGCAGAGTGTGGCAAATTTGCGGCCTACCGCCGGCAGTGGCGGCGGCGTCTCGCAGAAGCGACGCCCTCGCCCGCCCGCCCTCTGCACTGCTCGGCTCAGCTGCGCTCTGCTGCTGCTGCTGCTCTGGCTGCTGCGACAGATGAGGATGTCCTGGGGAGGGGGCGTCCTGCCGGTCCTGCCCGCAAGGTACAGGCGGTGTCAAAAAGCTTCACATCTCTCTCGCTCGCTCTCCCCCCGCGCGTCACACCACCGGACGCCGCTCCCACTCCTCGCCAAGGGCGTCGTCGTCGCCGTCGTCGTCACCGTGCTCGTGTGTGTGTGTGTGTGTGTGGGCGGGCGGTGCCACGTGACCGTCACATCCGCGTCCACGTGACGTGGCTCCGCGCCGGCCTGCTATATCGCTCGGCGTGTAGCATGAATGAATGACACACGCGCCTGCTTTCCCCCGTCGTTTTGCCGCACAGTGTCGAAGTTTTGTTATTCCGCTGTTCCAGCTGCCGCATCGCCGCCGCGTGTTTGATGTCGAGTTGTGTGTGCCGGGTGCCGGCGGCCCGGCCCACCTCCGCGGCCCCGCCAGGGCCCCGCGCGCGCACCAAGCCCACGTGCTTGTGCGAGTCCGACAGGACGTCCCGCCCCGCCCCGCCCGTCCACGTCTGGGCGCGAGGCGCGGCGGGGCGTGGCGGGGCGTGGGGGCGGTGCCGAGGGAATGTGAAATGCGTTGGAGCGTGCCCCCCGGTGCCCCCCCGGTGGTGCTGCTACGTTGTCTTGGTGGTGGTGCCTGCCGCGCTGCCGTTGCATCACGGCCTGCTGACCGGACGGCCCCTTATCGGCGGCGGCCCTCCCCCGCCGCCACCAGCACCTCCGCGACGACGCCCTCCGCTTCGCCGTGGCCGCCCCTCCTCCCGTGTTGCCGCGTGTGGGCCGCGCGGTCCGCCGGGTCGGGTCCTCCTATATAGCGCTGCGTTTCCATCGGATTCGCGTGGGCCAACAGGGGCACAGGACGGCGGGCCCGCCGCGACCTGGTGGCGGCGGTGGTCGTGCTGTGCGGTGCCGACTGCGGCGACCCCGGCTGATGACGCCACCGGCCGGAAAGCAAAGCTTTCTGCCCGCCGCCGGGAGGGACAAAAAAACTTACCCGAAAAAAAATAATCGCTCACGATGCGAGTAACGCGGTGGTGGTGAGCCGACAGAGTGTACAGTCATCATACACGCACGCACACTCACTGAAAGAGTCACACACACTGTACAGTCACATACTGTATTCCGCCGATGGCGCGGAATTGATAATTGTTTCGGCCCGGATGATGACGGCGGTATGAGCAATGCCGCAACCCCGTCGTCCGTCCGCCCCGCCCGGACCCTCGTCCCAGGCAGGCGTCGTGTTTGCGTTTGCATGATTACCCTTCCACTCCCCACCCCCGCCGTCGCCGTCTATACAAGGGGCGCTAATCGACCGGCACGTCGCGCACCTTGATGGTGTGCTCCGTGTGCTCGGTGTTCCGCGCGGCCCCGGCCCTGGCCGCCTCCATCCTGGGGCTCCCTCTGTTTCCTCACCGCGCGGCTGCCGCTTTGATGGCTGCCCGTCCCGTCCCTGTCCAAAGACGAGCGCGCGCATTTTTATTTTATTTTCCTCTCGCTTTTGGACCGACACCTGTCTTGTATAGGCTGTATATCTGTCGCCATAACGTCTCCCTCTCTCCACTGTTTTTGGACGTCGAGTGCTTTTCTTGTGCTGCAACCAGAGTAGAGCGGGGGCGGAGGCGGGGGGCAGAGGCGGAGCCGCGGTCGGATTGGAGATGAAAACACACCTACGTTCGAAATAGGTACTCCCTCCCCACCTCCGTTCCCCATTCCCCCACCCCACCCTCCGCAAGCACTACTGCTGCAGCCGCTGCCGAGAAGCTCGCCGCTTATGACAGACATTCCATCTCGGGGTCGTTATTTGTCCAGGTGGGGTGGTTTATGGCCACTTCTTAGACGTGCCGCGCTCGCCAGGTTTGGTCGGGTTCGTCCGGCGAACACCTCTCCTTCCTCTCGGGGTGTGCTCCGCAGGTGCTTTCCACCCACCCCCAGCCCCCGCCTACCTGGACACCGTTAGGGGGCCGGGCGCGGCGACAAGCTGTCTGGCACATGTTGTGTTCGGGGAACTCGCGCACGCTGCTGGCCTGCTGCTGGCCTGTGGCCTGCCTGTGCGGTGCATACTGGTCCCGCCCCTGGCCTCTGCGCCGTGCACCATGCTACACTTTGTGCCATTGTCGGGGCGGTGCGCTGCGGGGCTCGCGGCGCTCGCGGCCCTCGCGGGCTGCGCGGGCCCCTCGCGCCTCTCCCCGCCCCGCCTTGGATCCCGCTCGCCTCGCTCGCCGTGGCGCCATTCACGGCGCCGGTGCACTACGTATACGCCTTCCGGGCTTCCGGCCGGCCGCGCGGCCGCCGCCGCGCTGCACTTCCGACTAACGGCCGGCAGCAGCGGGGCCCTAACGGCGGCGGCGCCGTCAAGGGCACCGTTAGGGAGGCGGACGGTGATCCCGCGGCCGGTCAACGTCGTCGGCGCTGGGTGACTGCGATGGACAATAACGAGTTGACTTTGACAGCGGGCAGGCCGGCGGCCGGCCACGCCGAGAGGCACGCCGCCGTCAGCGACTCTGATTAGCCGGGGCGGCGCGCGGGCTGCCCTGCCCGGCTCAGCGGTTTGACCGGTGAACGGACGCGAACGGAATGAAGAATGAACGGACATTAGTGGGCAGTAATTGCTGGGCAGACCGAGCGACTGGGGGGGCCCCCGCGGGGCAGTGTGTGCTGTGCTGGGCAACGCTGCAGTGGGCGGCGCGGGGCGGGCCGGGCCCGGCCGGGGCGGCCAGCGACCGACCACCGCGGCAGCAGGCCACTCGGCTTGATGGGGCGGGAGGCGTATTTGGCAGACTTGGGGCCGGCCGGGCCAGTGAACTCAATGCGTACCCTCTGGCGCTGCCGAGACAATTTCCAGGATAGCGGCCTATGGCGCGCACGACTGTACGGTGTGTCGCGCGGGCCGCGTGCTGACCGGGTCAGAGGCCAACGCCTTGCCTTTCCAATTGACGCCTCGCCCTCTGCCCCCGCTGCTGCTGCTGGGCCGAGGCGCTGGCATCTCTTATGTACCCCCACCTTGCCTCAGTCTCACGTGAGCTACCGCTGCCGCGCCCGCCACACCACGACCATTTTATTTCTGGGGGAGGTTATGTCGGAATATATTAAAAACATTTTCATCCCGACGGCGACGGCAGCGGCGGCATCTCGATGGAGGGGCGGGGGGCTCGTCTCGATCACACCGCGTGGACGTCCTCCTGAAAGCTCTCCTCTCCTCCTCCGCAGCCGCCGCCTCCGCCTTTCCTCCTTCCGTTCGGAAATAGAAAGACCGGCGTGTCGTAAAGTTTGATCCGTTATGATCATGCGGCAGAGAGGAGGGCGCGTGGGGACGGCGAGTCGCAGGAGTCGACTCTGACTCCGACTGACTGCTTGGCTGACCCAAATGAGCGACTTACTGACCGATCCTGCGGTTGACTAATGACATCGAAAGACTTTGAAATGACTTACAAACCAAATGTCTGTTGGCTGACTGCACAGAAGCAACAATTTCACGAATCAGAAGCTTATCTTCGTCTCTTGATTATTTTCTTTCCCTTTTTTTCGGGGTCTTGTTGGTTTTCGCCGTCCGATGATGGTAGCCCCGGCGGCTAGCGCGGTAGGCGGGGCGGTCGAGCGTCAGCTGTAAACATCCTGCGCCGGATGCGCGCGCGCTGCGGTGTGGTGTGGTCTGGGTCCGCTCCAAATGTTGCTTTCGCATCACCTTGGCGAATCATACGTCTACCACCCCACGCGCCGCCGCCGGGGACCCTGGCGAATGATAATGCTAACGGCCCTAGCAGTGAGGGCGGCGGCCAGAGGGGTGCCTCGCTTCCCTTTGCTCAGAGTTTCACAGGCCCAGTGAATCGACAGTGTGCGTAGGGCAGGGTCTTCTGTCTTGTTATACTGTATCGCATGCAGACGTGCGGGCGGGCTTGCCTATCGACTCTCACCACGGCGCCTCACGGCCCCGTGCGAGTATGCAACCCATCGGCGGGCCCGCATCCGGTACAGTATAACCAGAAAGAAGTACGGCTTACTCTACAACACCCACCCTTGTATGTGTACAGTAGACGAGGATGAGCACAAATTACGCTACTTTTAAGTGAGGTGCGTAAAAATTTTCTCTCGGCGTTCCAAAGATAGGTATTCTTGAACCAGCCTTAAATATTTTTTAACGCTATGGCGATAAATGGTGTCCCACTAGAAGGGAATTTATTTACCGTGGCATCGCAAACACCTCTCGAGTTCGCGGTTCGATCTGACCCACGTCCGCCGGCCGCGGTCGCCGCCGCGGTGCTGGTGAGGGAGGCCGGCGCCGCCGGGGCCGCCTGCTGCTCGCGCTGCTCGCGCCTCGGCTCTCTCTCTCGCGCGCGCTTCTATTTCAGTCCGGCTGCCTGTGCTTCATCCGGATCGGACGGACACATTATAAAAGCAGCAGTAGCGGCGGCGGCAGCGAGCTTTTTGGACGGAGCAACGGAAGTCTTGTTGGCGAGGTAGGCCCAACCCCTTCCACACACACCACGGGCCGTGAGGAAGGTACCCCACTCCCGGCGCATGCAGGGCAGGATGCGCAGAGTCGGTGGAAAGGTAAATAAACAGAGGCGCCACGCCGCGCGCGGGCGCGGCTCTACGTCGGGCAGCTCGTGGTGGACGCCCCCACCCTCCACGACGCCGACCCCTCCCCCGTAAACTCCTGCTCAATAACACGCGCGCTGATCTACGCAGCGCGGCGCCGAGGTCAGATCGGCAGCAGGGCGCGAGCAGGGGGCTAGCAGGGCGCGCTAGCAGGGCGCGCTAGCAGGGCGAGGGCCCAAGCCCAAGGGGTGTGGTGGCGCGCGGACCGGGCCGGCGGCCGGGACGCGGTGGCGAGGTCGCCGCGAGCGAGGCGCCGCCGGCCGGCGGGCGTCGTGCCCATACCGGGCGGGCGGCGCGCGGGCTGGACGCCGGCCAGCGAGCCGCTGCTGCAACACATTCACGCCGGCCGTTGAACGGCGATTAAAATGTTGTACGGCGCTGCTGGGCTTCTGCTCGGCAGGTGCGCCCTGCTGTGGGTGCACCACCCGGCCCGGCGCCGGGGTGAAGGAGGTGAAGGAGGCCCCCTCGGAGGTGCCCGCCGCCGGGCCCCGTCCCACGCGTGGCTGACACGGCTGGCACGGCCCGTACTTATATACTTTCACAGCGGTGATGAGGATGTGGGATGGATTACTTATTCCGCCGTCGGGTCGCATACTGGGGATAATTTCATGTCCGGTTGCTCGCAAAAACGGCAGGTCCTGTCGGCCCGACCGCCCTCTCTGACGGCGGTCCAGGGCGTTCCGGGGCGTTCCGCTTCACCGGCGCGCGCGGGGGGTTTGCGCCGTGCCGTTATGGCGATCTGATGAGCGGCGCAGGGAGGGAGCGTCGTTATGATGATGAACTCTCCCGTATGTGGAGCGAGCGAGCGCCGGAATTCCACGGCCGGGTGTGCCGTCGGATAGAGAGAGCGAGAGAGTAGAGGGTGCTGTGGGCGGGGCGGGTAGGTGGCTCGCCGGCGCGCGGCGTCCGTCCGCCGCCGTGTGGGCATGCTAAGGATGCATCCTGCCGCGCGGCCCAGCCCGGGCCCGGCGTACTGACGCGATGGCGAGAAGGGATTGTGGACGCGTAATGTGATACACCTACACACACACACACACACACCTACAAGGGCGCGCACCTGCAGCTGCCGGTATCTGCCTCGTAAGGTGCTCGCGCGGACGCGCCAGCTGCAAGCAGGGCTGCTGCCCCTGGGGGACGGACGCGTGATGGTTTGACGTCACCGCGCCCCCGCCACGCCACGCCACGCCACGCGAGGACACGCCCAGTTTTACGGCCGCTGTCCTGACATAAAGCGGGTCGGCGGAAGGACGGGCCGCGCCCTGCCCCGCCTGGCCTCCGCGCCGCGCCGTGCCGCTGGCGAGGCCGGGTTGTCCTAACTTTGCGCCCCCCCCCCCCCAACGCCCCCTGCAGTCGGTCGGGTGACCCGCGCGCCCCCGGGGCTACACGGCCACGACTGTACTGTACGTACACTGCGGCGGGGCGGCTCTGCTGGGGGGCGGCGCCAGGCCGAGGGGGCACCGGGGGGCGGCCGGGGCCGGGCCTCAGTCGCCTGTCCGACTCGACCCGGGCAGGCGGGGTGGGGTGGCAGGGACGCGCGGGCCGCGGCGCTGCTCGGGCCCAGGCACCCGCTTTCGCGCGCGAGAGAGATCTATCCACTTTGGAGGCGGCGCGGACTTGGACTCCAGGCTCTCCACCTGAGCTGCGCTGATGGCCATCGGTGTGAAACCACAGCGGCAGCGCGCGGCGGGGAACCCCTTTAAAAATGAATCGAGTGCGTTGCGAGTGCGCTGCGAGGGCGAGGTAAGGGCGAGGCGAGAGCGTGGCGAGTGCGCGGACGAGTGCAACGCGGGTGCGACGGCAGTGCGATGCGAGTGCGCAGGCGAGTGCAAAGCGAGTGCGATGTGAGGGCGCGGGGCGAGTGCAGCCCGAGTGCAGCCCGAGTGCAATGCAAGTGGAGTGCGAGTGCTCTACAAGTGCGCCTATGT
>NW_026267439.1:242137-244267 GCF_000697945.3 Frankliniella occidentalis | reverse complement strand
GGGGGGGGGCTGTCCAAGGGCGGGCGGAGACAGGGCAGCCACAACACAGGGAGCGAGCAAGGTGGCGCCTGCTGTTGGGGTGCCTGTCGCGTTGCCGATGGCGCCCATATACCACCACCTTATTGGGCAGTTTGCAGTATACTTCATTCTTTCTTTCAAAATTTTTCACGTTTTCACTATATTTATTTTGTGGTTCGGCCCTTGTGCCCTTGTGTGGGTGGGCGCTGCTTGGCCATGGGCCTGCAGAGAGCCCTTCGGCACTCAACACCGCTGATAACTGTATGCCCCACATTCGCTGTATCGCGCGCACTCACACACGCACACGCGCACATACACACACGCACACACTCTTACACACACTCCAAGCCACACACGAACAAACACACACGTGCACGTGCGGAGTGGTCGGCATAGGGTCGAGGGCTATGGTAGGGGCATTTGGGGCGGACCCCGCAGCACTTCACTTCACTCCCCCATACCACCCCGCTACCACCCCCCGGGCCCTAGAATGACTTTGTGCGGCGTTCGGCCCACTTTCCATTTTATTTTAACGCGCAGCACTTCGCCTGCTCGCCGTTATGCTATGCGAGCTGCTGCCCCTCTCGGTCCACGTGACTCTACTGTTGCAGTTGCTGGCCAGGGTGAAAGGAGCCAAACACATCCCTGCACGACAATCTGTCGAGTTCCGTTACCGAAGCCTTTTCTGCTCTTTATCAGCCTAGGCTCGGCCCTGGCCGCCGTCGCCTGGCCCGGCGGCCCCGACGGCGCGGGCCTTCACCGCTGCAAGCAAAGTGCACTTACTCCCGGCTCTGTTTGCGGTGCGTAGAGGCGGCTGATAGGCCCGCAACCACCTCGGCCAACCCCCTTCCCGTCACAGCGCCGATCACAATGCTCAGCAGATAACCGCCGAAAAACCTCGACTTTCGGCCCCACTCACCCCCATCGTCACCGCCGCGGTCCGAAGAAAAAACCTCTTCAAACCGCGAAAGATTCCGGAAGACCACGACAGAAAATCGAAGCTGATCCGTCACGTTTCTTTTTGATGGAAACATTTGGTCCGGGGAAGTTTTGCGTGACATGGGAGGAGTACGTATGATTGGGTTGCATTACCGGGAGAGGTGTGTGACGTGCGCGTCACTCCCCCGCCCCCGCGGTCCATAGGCTGCACACGGACGTTTCCGACAGGATTTTCCGCGTCCGGACGACCCCCCCTCCCCCCAACCTTCCGCCCCTCACGCCATCGCCTCGATCATTTACGCCCAATTAATTAGTTTACTTTGAATCATCCGATCGGGGAGGACATGATTCATAGAATCCCGTCTGCTCCCTGCCATACGCCGCCGCCGCCGGCCGTCTCGTTTGCCCGTCATAATCCTTTTTATTGTATTTCCTTTTTATTATCCCTCCTATGCTGCTCCCCGCGTCTCGGACGCGACACAAACAACAACGCGGAATTTGCGAACGCACCTTGAATTAGCACTCGATTAGCACGCGGCGGCTGTCGGCTTTCCCACGGCGGCGGCGGCGGCAGGGCCTTCTTTTTATTAATCAGAGCTACACCTGTCCTGTCGAGCGGCGCCTCACCCCGCCCCGCCCCGCCCCGCCCGCCTCGTTGGCCGCTGGACTGAGCGGTAATGGTTATTGGCGGATCAGGATTGGATGGGTGTAATATAAGGACATGCCCGCCTCGCCTGTTGTATTGGAGATGATAATGAAAAGACTCGAAACAGTAGTAGCTAAAGATTTCCATTGGGAATTTCGGGAGACATTGCAATACAGCGTTCACAAATTTGAACGCTGCTGATCTCTAGAAAGTGCGGTTCTGTCTAACTTCTTACCTATGCAAACTTTGAATCAACAATTTTCAGTCGTCAGACACGCAGCTCCTTGCTGCTGATAGGAGAAATTCGCGTACGCTGCGCGGTCCGTACCCGCGTAGAAACTTATGGTGTTATTTAGTCAAAATTTTGTCGATGGGCGAACGATACATAAATGACATACGATTGACAAAATTTATGACAAACTGACGACAAATGGTTGACAAAACGGAAATTAGTAATTGTAATTATTTTGTCAACAGTTTGTCAGCGGGATGTCGTAAGTTTGTGAAAAAATTTGTGTTAACGTCCA
>NW_026267439.1:228297-242087 GCF_000697945.3 Frankliniella occidentalis | reverse complement strand
CCCCCCCTCTTTCTCTCTCTCTCTGTCCCCCCGCCAATCATCTTCCCACTCCATCCACCGGGTATGGGAGAGGATGGGAAGGAGTAGGGCGACACGGATGGAATGAGAGTTGAGAGTGGTGCTGCTGCTGCTTCTCTATCTTCTTCCGCTTCGCGCGCCAAAACGGGCTTCGCGGAAACGGTCGCGCAGCGACGACGACGACGACGCCACACCGGCGGCGGTTGGGGCTTTTATTTACGCTCAGCACGTTGTTATTTGCTCATCCTCACTACGGCGGCTGCTGCTACTGCGTCAGACTGGCTGTTGATGTTGTTGTGGTGGCGTGGCGCGGCGTGGCGCGTGGAGTCTAGCGAATGTCAAGGATGCCGGGCGGCCGTTGCGCAATGACAATGACAGGCCGTGCCGCATTCCGTTTGGGATGCGAGAGAGGGACGGGAGAGGAGAGGAGGCACGGCCGATGTGTTTACCCGCGGCAGAGGAAGTCGATACTTGCGTCCCGGGGCGGGGCGGGGTAGGGCCGCGGGACTGCGGCTGGGACTGGGGCTGTACTGGACGCGCGGCGCAGGCCAGCCCCTCTGCTCTGGCCCGGCGCCACTGCCGGGGGTGGCGCCTCATCCCTTTGCGAACCCCGCCGCAAGCCCCCCCGTCACGGCGCCGCCCGCGGCGCCACCCGGGCTGCGGCGGCCGCCGGCGGGCGCCACTACTGCAGTGCCGCGGCCGCGACGCCGGCGGGCAAGGTCACGTGACTCACGGGCTAGCGGAGCTGCGGCGGGGCGCTCCAGGAGATGGAGCCCATCGGCAGCGGCACGTCTCCTCGATTCAAAACAATCGAGAGCATCGGAAAATATTTGAGAATCGATTCAACCCCGAAGCCCGAGTTTCGTTTCAGGTCACCGTGGAGCGGCTTTTGTCGTCGCCGAGTCGAGTTTCAATCAAGATTGTAACCGGCCGCCATCTCCTGTCACACCCGGGCGCGTTTAGCCGGCTAAGCTGCTGCTGCGCTCGGAGAGGTGCTGTGGTGGCGGCCTCGTCCGGCTGCTCTACAGCGTCGCCACTACGCCACGCCACGCCCTGCCGCCGCCACCGCCGCTACTTCCGGAGGAACTTACGGCTTATTGGGGGCCGGCTCGGCCCGGCAAGTCGGAAGTGCGGGGCGGTGCCGGGCGCGCGGCGCGGGAGGAAGCCCCTTTTAAGGGTCTTCTTCTTCCGCTTTCCTAAGGAGGAGGGAGGGGGGAATGAATGAAGCCTTGTGGGGTGACTCACGGACGCGACGCGACACGCGTGCGGCGGCGGCGATGGCGACGCGTCGCGAGCTCGTCACACGCGCCCCGTCACGCGCCCGTCACGCGTGCGTCCGGCGCGCCCGGCGGCCTCCTTCCGGCCGCAGCGGCACCGCCGCCAGGACGTGGCCGCGGCCCCCCGCTGCTGCTGCTGCTGGCCGCTATGGACCCGGCTCGCCGCGAACAATGAGCAATATCCGGCTGCTGGATCTGCTTGCCTGGGGATGACTTGCGCAGCGGAGGGAGGACCACAAGACCCAGGTCAGGAAGCTCACCGCCGCCGCCAGGCCGGAGCTCGGCTGTGGCGCGGCGGGGCGCGGCGCGCTCCACTGCGGGGCCGGGGCCGGAAGCCGGAAGGAAGGAGGGGGAGGGGGTAAATACTGGTGTTGTCTGGCTGGGGCCGGGCGGGGCGGGCGCACCCAGGCCAATGGGGAAGGGTGCCGGCCGTGCCGCGCCCGCATCTTCTCGTCCGTGCCTCCGTGCCCAGGGCGGTGTAGTGGTGATGTGGCTGTGCGCGCTGCTCTGCTCGCTCAAGTCCCTGTTACCTGCGTGATCAGGCGAGGCGTGCACGACGACGGCTGTGCTGGCAGGCCCCAGGGGGGTTACCTGTGCGCGCTCCTCTCCGAGCTCCTTCCCGGAGGAGACGGGCCGTGCCCGTGGACGTGCCCGCCCCCGCCGGCCCTACGTGCTCAATGAATAGGGCGGGGGTCCATACGAAGGGCCTCCGTCCACTTGAGGTCACTGAAAGGGACCCTTGATTGGGGTCCCCCCTCGGCCATGTGCGTCTCCGAACGTGACTCCGTGAAAGGACGAAAAACAAACGGCCTTGATGTGTCGGTGGCGGGGGGGACACACATATGCCTGACCTCGCAAGGGTTCGCCCGGCCTGGTCCCGGTCGACTCCACCACCCCACGCCCCCAGGCCGTGTTCCTCCAACCCCAGCTGGATCGGATTAGTGAGTTCCTCGAAACCTCCGACTGGACTGATTGCACGTTGCAAGTCAGTGGCCTCTTCTTTTCCTCTGCAATGGTCTCTCTCTCCTCCTTCCGCTTACACGCATTGTGATTTATTTTCCTCGTGAAAATTAGCCACAACGACATCTCGCGCGCGCTTTTACCTGGCGCGAGATGGCAAATAACCTTACGAGCAGTAATATGACAGATAACATTATTTTTGTTTTTTGTCATACCCGTCCGCAATCGGGGGGTACTTGAACTGATAGAGGAGTGGCCACTCCCGTCCCATCCATTCATGCCCGAGTCTCTCTGGTCGTCTTGTTCGTTTTGGACGGGCCGATAAGGCGGACACGGGCGGCGCTGCCGACGGCGAGCGAGAGAGAGAGAGGAGTCGCCCGGACCGCTCACCACCACGTGTGAAAGGAACATCAGCCTTGTGTGCGCGGCAGGGCGGGGCGGGGGCCGGCTGTTTATTTTTGGCCGAGATGTGATGTGATGGCGGGCGGGGCGCGGCCGAGGCGGCGGGGCGGGCGGGCGGCCTGCGCCTCTGACCGACGAGGTCACGGCGGTGGACACTGCCCCGAGCGCTGCGCGCGGGGGCCGCCGCCGGGGCCCTTTGGCGTTGGTCAAGGTTAGGGCGCGCCCCCGCCTCAGGCGCCGCGCAGCGCCACGCTGCCTCCTCCTCACGCCTTCCTTTGCTCCGCACCCCTCGTTACGTCCGGTCTCCCTCCAGCCCCCTCCCTCCTCCTCCTCCTCCTGCTCCTCCGGGCCCGGCCGGAAGTGAGCCCCTCTGAGGGGTGGGGTAGGGTGCTGCCATGCCGGCCGGGCCGTGTTCACGACCCCCAGTCACGTGACTCAGCTAGGCCCCTGCCAAGGGCCCTGCCGCCGTCTGGGTGAATCACATGCAGCAGGTGGTCGTCGTGCGCGAGGCGCGGGGCGCGCAGGCCCTGCAGCAGCGCGTGCAGTGCGTGTCGCCCCGACAGCTGCCCACCGCCACGACGGCCGTGAGCGCCAGTGAGACAGCTGCCCCTGCTGCTGACTGTCCGGCCGGCAGCGCCGCCCCCTGCCCTGCCCCGCGAGTGTCTCCAGCTGGAGGAGAACCGGAAACTGTAATAAAGATGGAATCCCAGGCGAGGCGGGCCCGAGTGAGCGAGTGCACTTATTGGCGTAACGACCAATTTGGCCCGCCACGCAGCGCCGTGCCGCGCCACAGAAAGTCCTGTGCCCGGCCCGCTTAGCCGCGGCCATGACTCACAAAGGGGAGCAGCGGGGACGACACGCGCCGATATCTGGCATAATCTGCGAGATGACACAGAGCCAGTGTCTTCTCCGCCTTGTTGCGTCAGGTGCTGCAGTCGCACGCAATTATAGTAGAAGAGCAGAGGAAGTGATGTGTTGTGCTAACGTCACTGTGCGCTTACGTGTTTTTGTATTTTGCAGATGAGACGGACTCGTCCAAGTCGCTGGCGAGTCTTGGGGCCGGCGTCCTGGGCTCGCAGTCGGGCGACACCATGTGGCTGCTAGACCTGCCGCAGACGGCCCGCGCTCTCACCCAGCAAGGTAGGTGTGGTACTAGTACAGTGTGACGGGTACAGTCAGTCAGGTGACGGCCCTGTGACGGGACGGGCCTGAAGTGCCTGGGAGGGGCGCTGCTGGCTGCTGGTTTGGTTGCTGCCGGTTCATTGGCGGGCTATCTATCTTATCTGCGCTGCTCCCTTGCGCCCTGCTGCGCTGCGCGGATAGTCGCGCGACCCTCCCTGGTCCTGCAGTCGCGAGGTGTTCGCCGAGCAGGCGCCATGTCCGGCCCGACACGCCCCCCGTCCCCCACGGCGATCACGCCTGCCGCCCCAGAGCCGCCCCCAGGCACCAGCGCCGCCGCGGAGCCCGGGCCAGCCCTCGCCCTCCCCGTCCGTCGCCGGCAGCGAGCGTGGACCCCCAGCTGGGACCTGGGGGCAGGGCGCGCGTGGCGGTGGCTGTACAGGGCCACGGTGCACGACTGCTCG
This sequence comes from Frankliniella occidentalis, assembly GCF_000697945.3. Taxonomy (NCBI): domain Eukaryota; kingdom Metazoa; phylum Arthropoda; class Insecta; order Thysanoptera; family Thripidae; genus Frankliniella; species Frankliniella occidentalis. The sequence goes on along the minus strand of NW_026267439.1, from coordinate 237,847 downwards.
TCCCAAGGTGCGGCCAGGGACCGCGTGGCGCCGACCCGCACCGCGCCGCACGCCGCTAATCCGGATCCACTTCTGTTTCAGAATGCGCCAAGCTGCTCTGCTTCCGGTACTACAGCGGTCTCAACCTTAGCTGTCTGGCGCAGTCCGAGCCCCTGAGCCTCCCCCAGCAACAGCCGCAGCAGGTGTCCGAGCGGCAGGTGCCGCAGGTGCCGACGCCACAGGTGGTGCAGCCGCAGCTGCAGCGGGTGCGGAGCCGCGCCGCCAAGAGCTCGCACCGCGGCCACAGCACCGACAGCGACTCGGACGCGGCGGACGCATCCTCCAAGCAGCGCAAGCAGAAGAGCTGGCGGCTGCACAAAAAGAAGGCGGCCAAGTCTTCCAAGGACACGCGGAAGATCGTCAACGGCTTCGCCGAGCTCGACGTGAATCGTGACGAGTGAGTATGTCCAAGTGCCCAAGTGTGCCTGCTCGTTCGCTTCCGGGCGCACTCGCGAGTTCGACGACCCGGTCTGGTCGGCCCGCTTGCCTGTCCGCGGTGCAGCGCGCGCGCTTTCCTGCTGTCGCGTCAGTGAGAAAGCACCTGCGTTGGCGTGGAAGTGCGTGAGCCGCGTTTCACGATTTAGTGCAGCAGGCTGGCCGGCCAGGCCTGCTGGCCGGGTCCGGCGAACGACCGGGGGCTTGTCTTGCAAAAACACACACCCATTCATTGAGAAATATGCCGACGGCCTATCCAAATCCAAACATGCCCGACGCACTTCTGGGCGCACGTTTGCGAGGCTTTACTGCCAAGCAGTTGAACCGTCTTCAGGACTGGGCCGAGGGTTGCAGGGAAGGGGAGTAACATGCATACCGCGCCCCTGCAGTCTGGCTGACGCACTGTGTTCTGTTTTGCAGTGAGGGCAGAGCCAGGGCGAGGCTTACCGCCGCACAGGCCGCCCCGGAGCAGCGGATGGAGACCACGACCACGGGGACGACGACCGGGACCGGGGAGCAGAGCGTGGAGCTGCCGACCTGGAACTCCCACGAAACTGCCCAGCGCACCCTGGACCTGGGTCTGGACCCGCCCCCGGACGCTGCCAACCCCCTGGACGCCAACTACTACCCCATCTGGCCGAGCAGTAGGCGCGAGGCCGCGGGAGCGCCGGCCGGCGGCGACGTGAACAGGCGCCTGTACGAGACGCTGTACCCCACCCCCGACGAGGACCAGCCGCCGCCGCCCCTGCCCCCGCGCGCCCACCGCGCGCACCACCAGCACCGCCCGCTGGAGCGGACGCGCGCCGTGCGCCTCTCGGCCGCCGCGCCCGCGCCCCCAGTGCCCCCCGTGCCTTCCGCGCCGAGGCACAAGGTGCCCGCCGTGCCCCCAAGGCCGCGGAAGCCCGCCCCCGCCGACCCCGCGGCCCCGGCCTGCGTGTGCGAGGCGGCCCCCCTGGCCACCCCCGAGGGTGGCTCGTCCTTCGAGACCCTGTTGGACGACACCCCCCACGTGTGCCACGGAGTCATGGACACCCACGGCGAGGACGCCGACGACGCAGTCGTCCCCGCCTCATCGAGCACCGGCGCCGCCAGCTCCGTGGACGACAACAGCACCCCGCCCGTCTCGAGGAAGACCTCCGCCGACAACACTGCTACATCCTCATTCCTCACCATCCCGGCGGAATCCTCGACGCCGTCGTCGACACCCACCTCGGATTCGGGCGTCGTGCCTGCCACAGCCAGCTCCAGCACGACGGCCTCCTCCGTCGGGCCCTCCAGCACCGAGTCGCTTGGCCGCGGCACCTCTCCTGACACCGAGGCGCAGCACCAGCCGGGTTGCTCGCGGCGCCCGGCCCGCGGCCTCAGGGAGGTCCCCGACGCACCGTACGCCGTGCTGCGCCGCCAGGTGATGAGCCTGTCTGAGGAGGCGCCGCCCCCGCCCGCCCCCGCCGACGCGGTGCGGCCTCACAAGGTGCTGTCGCGGCAAGTGAGCCACCCGCCGGCCGCGCCCGCAGCACCCATCACGGCGCAGCCCGCGCCTGCCAACGGCGCCTGCGCTGAGCCCAAGTACCTGTCACCAAGACTTCATAGGTGAGTCACAGTTTAATTGAGCTTGATTCTGTTGTGTTTTATAGGATTGTTTGTGATATGCCCGTTTTCTCTGTTGCCCAGGCTGCTGAGCCGCGTGCACGGCCCCGCCGGTACGCTCAGCTCCGTGGGTGGCTTCCCCATGGGCAGCTCGACCCCGCTGCCGCAGTGCCCGCCAACCCCGACCCACCACGCCAAGAACAGGGCCGGCGGCGACGCCGAGGCCAGCGGCAGCGGTGTCAGCTCCGGCGGCAGGGGGTCCATGGTGACCTCCAGGAGCGCCATGGGGAACCTTCACGACCCTCGGCCCAGCCCTCCCAGCCCAACCAGCCCTCCCAGCCCGCACAGCAACCAGGGCAGCCCCACCCAGGACCCGCCGTCCAGAGAGGCCTCCGTCGTGAACGGCGACGCCGGCGACTCGGACAACGTGTTCGAGGAGGTGACGCTGCCGTGCTCGCCGCACCACGTGCACCACCACGTGCACCATCACCACCACCACCCGCCCGCGGCCGCCCCGCTCGCGCCGCCCCCGTTCGCGCCGCCCCCGGGCCCCGCCCCCCAGGGCGCCGCCCAGCCCAACGTGGCCCCGCTGCCGGTGCCCCTGCGACACGTCCCCGCGGCGCGCCTTCCCTCCATCCCCGAGCGGCGCGCGCAGGCGGCGCAGGCCCAGCGCGTGGACGCGAGCAGCACGCAGCCCGAGCCCCTGCCAGCCTGTAAGTACAAGGTCCATTCAATTTGCGAACATTCATGAAAAAGGAATATTCTAGCCTAAACCTGCGTCCTTCCCTCTTCCTTTCAGACTGGGAGGCTCGCATTGACAGTCACGGCCGCATCTTCTACATCGACCACGTGACCCGCACCACGACGTGGACCCGGCCGGCCGCCAACGCCAGCCGGTCGCCGCGGCCCGTCAGCAACGAGCTGCAGCGGCAGCAGCTGGACCGCCGGTACCAGAGCATTAGGCGGACCATCACGTCGAGGCAGCTGGACGAGGAGGAGGGCGCGGTCGGCGGCGCCGTCATGCTACCCGAGACCGTCCCCGTGCTGCCCGACTGCGTTCCCAGCAGCGGGAGCAGCAGCAGCAGCAGTCGCAGCAACAGCGGCGGCAGCGTCCCCATGGTGCAGCCCCTGGCGCCGCTCATGGCGCCGCCCGCGGTCCCAGCGCCGTCCATGGCCCCCGTCTCCACGCCCGCGACTGCCCCACCCCCGTCGGCCGCGCCGGGGCCCGCCCCGCCGCCGCCGCCCGCGCCGTGCTCCAGCAACGGCATCATGCTGCAGAACGGCGCACCCCTGGGTCCTCTGGGGCCGTGGGGGGCCACCTCGAGCGGTGCGGCGGGCGGCATGGCCCAGAGCGTGCACGGCATGCAGGCAGTGGATAGGGACACCCTCAACTTCACCCCGGGGGTGAAGTTCATCTGCAGGGCCGACTTCTTCACTCTGCTGCACATGAACCAGGTATGTACCGTAGCGTTGGACTCCTCTCCGCTGCTGCAAATGTTCGGTCTGCCTCCTCGCGATATGGCCTTTTTCTCAATGCTCCATTTGCCCCATACAGGAGGCGCTCGCCCTGTACAACAGGAACGGCTCACTGAAGCACATGATCTCGAAAATTCGTAGAGACCCAACCTGGTTCGAGCGTTACCAACACAACAGGGATCTGGTCCAACTAGTCAATTTATTTGCCGATACAACAAGAGACCTTCCCAGAGGATGGGAAACTAAATTTGATAGATATGGAAAGGTATGTTTTTAGAGCTTGTTACTATGAATAAGTTGTGTGGTATCATTTTATGTGACATTCACCCCCCTCTCATAGTATCTTATTTTTAACTGAAATTGATAAATGTGGTCTGTGGAGTCGTTTGCTTTACTATTTGTATTCTGTCCCCCCCTGTGGTTGCAACTAATTTGTTCTTCTGTACTTACTAACTTCTCCTGCTTCCTATGTCTGATGTTGCATCTTTCTATTTTTTCTCTCTCTTCATACTTCATTCATCAGCAATTCTTCATTGACCACAAAACAAAAACTACAACATTTATGGACCCTCGTGTTCCCACTGAACTTCATAAGTTTCTATTAATGGGAGCGAGAAGGAGAAGTCGATCAGCTGGTGAAGAAGAGCTGAATCGAGTGCGAGTGAGTTTAGTTGTGTAGTCTCATTCTGTAGATTGGATTAGATTCCGTATCAATCTGGTATCAGATCTATTTATTTTTCCGCTCACAGATTTTGTTTTAGATTTTCTGTAGAAGTACTGCTTTTACGCAGTAAATTTAATTGCTCAACTTTTATTTTATTCTTATAATCTTAATTTTGCAGTAGAACTTATTTCATTATTGTTCTATATTTGCACTTGATTTGGTAGCATTTAATCTTTTGTTTTCACATCATCATTCTATCTCCATATCGCCTTTCCACTTGCCTCCTTTATCACACATAGCAGCAACTTCCGATGTCTTCATGGTGCTTTAGATTTGCATGAATGCGTTCTGTTTTTTTATTACCTTTTTAAAAATATGGTTGTTTTCAGGTAGCCTTTGTTGTAGAAATCTGCCATACTGTCGTGTGTAAGAGAGTCCTTTATATCGTCTCCTTCTGTTGCAGGCACCAGTGCCGCCGCCCCGCCCCACCGCGGGACACGCCGCCGTGGCGCTCAACCGCCACGCCCAGCCGGCCGTCGTGGACATCCCCACGGCCTACAACGAGAAGGTGGTGGCCTTCCTGCGCCAGCCCAACATCATGGACATCCTGCGGGAGCGGCACTCGCTCGTCGGCTCCAGCCAGGCGCTGCGCGACAAGGTGAACGCCGTGCGGGTCGAGGGCACCCCGGCGCTGGACCGCATGAGCGACGACATCCACCTCACCATCCTGCTCAGGTGAGTGTCTGCTGGACTGTGCCGACGCCTTGCGGGTAGGCAGCCCATCGTACGCCCCGACCGGTCGCTGAGCGCCGTGTGGGTAGGCCACCCATCGGGCTCGGGCTGGGCGGGTGGAGAGGGGAAGGGAAAAGGGGGGAGGGGGTCCTGTGCTGTGCAGGCACCCTGCCACCACTTCTGAGTGATGCGTTCTCACCCTGAATTCGTAGGGGGCATTTTGATTTTCCTGTTGTTTCTATGAGCATCATATACCATGTTGGCACGGATAAACGCTTTCCTCTGCCGCGTTGGTTTTCACTCGAATGTGCGCACGCCATGTGTATAGAGGCAAGCAAATCGCGTGCTGATTGCCGAGCACATACAATCTGGCCCAGCTGCAGCCGCCCACCGGACAGTCTGGAGGGTCTCCCAACTGGCCCAGCGCGGGCGTGGCGTGGCGTGGCGTGGCGTGGCGTGGCGCTCCGAGGGCAACCACCCCGTGGACGCCGCACCGTTAGGCGGAGAGGAGATTGTGCGTGGCGCAAGGGAGGAAGGGCTTTTTGTTCCCGGCTCAATGGTTTTGTTTTGACGGTCACGCTGATTTAGGGGCGGCCTCTGCGTGACCCCTGCACCGGACTCCTGTCCCCGCTCTCTCCCTCGGACGCACTATCTCGACGCGCGCATTCTCTCTCTCTCACTCTCCCGCTGTCGTCGCCCCCGCGCAGAGCACCGACAGAAATACTTTGGCAGTTATTTCGACGCGTTTCCTACTCTACTTCCACGTGCCTCTCTCTATGCCCAGCCCATGGCGCACCGCGGGACTTCCCCGGGAAACACCCAATTAACTGTAACTTTGGAAAGTGTATGGGCATGCACCTGCAGTCAGGTGAGAGTCGTCGGTTGTTGGGCTCCTTTGCCTGACAAAGATGTTGTGCTCGTCGGGACACCGCCCCACGCTGCGCGGGCCTGCTGCGCGGGCCAACGCCCTGCAACGCCCCCTCCGTGCACAAAAGGGCCCCCGTCGGCGTGCTCGCGCGCACGAGGCCCCTCCCGACCCCCGGCCCGGTGTCTTTGGTGTGTGTTTCCACGCACAGTCAAGGTCCTCCTCTTCTCGGTCAGGACCAGGTGTCCCGCAGTGTCCTTGGCCGCGCAGGCTGCAGAGCGTGTCCGTCAGCTGTCCGGTCAGCGGAGCAGAGGACGAGCCGTGAGGGACAAGGCATCGTGCAGTTGTCGCGGACGCCGTCGCGGTCAGCCGTCGGCCACCCTGGTGACCACCCTGCCCTGCGGGGGGCGCTGCCGGGCGATGCTCCCCGTTCTCGCGGGGAGCGAGCGGAGGAGTGGGGATAATCCCCGCTGCAATCTGATACTGCTGCTGCGAGTGTGGCCTGGAGCGGGGGTGTTTCGTGTTTCGCACGACGTGTTTTTCCCCTCCTTATACTTTCTCCGATACATTATGGTGGCGATGAATGCCCCCCGGGAGTGGCACTTACCGAGCGACATTCCTTCCGGAACACGTCGCTGTCTCCAGGTGCTAATAATCATCCCTGCGGGCGGGGGTGGCTCGAGGTCGTGCTGCAGCAACAGCCTGGTCCCCGCCCTCCTCTAGTGCTGCGTCTTCCCCATCTTCCTCTCTTCTGACATGTCCGTGCCGTGCGCAGAAGGGCTGGGCTCCGGTTGAGGCGAGAGGCGAGGATGCGGGCAGCAGGTCCACCCACCCCGCGCGCCGCGCCTCACCAGGTACTCCTCACATTGTGTCTCCGCCGCTGCGCTGCTTGCCCGTCCGTTTTTTGGCATTGTCCCATTATGTGTCTTATGGAGAAACGTTCTCGTTATCCGCTTCGGGGGAAGATAACTACACCCGAGGAGGACCGTGCGGCCAGTAGCAAGAAAAACCAAACGGGGAAAAAATCACGATGAAGACTGCTACGTAGCCCTTTTATTGTCATTTTTTTTTATCAGTACACCTAGCTCTCTGTTTCGTGTTCTTTTTTTATTATCATCATTTTTCCTCTCGGGGGCAGTAACCGCCCACGCCTAGGCCAATGCCGCTGGCTCCGCGCGCCGCGCCGGGGGCTCGCCTCGCCCGCCCCGTGCCGTGGCGGCGGAGGCCGATAGGACCCCCCACCCCCTCCTCTCTCCCTTCCAAAATCAGATAACGCGCGCCACTCCCGTGCGAATATCGCGCTGTACACTGCCTCGAGTGTCCGTCCTGCTCGGACAGGTGGGCGGCGCGACAGGTGTGCGTCGGCGTGTGTCGCCAGGGAGGGGCACAACGCGACACCCAGGGAGGGGAAAGGCGCCCTGACCCCCTCTACTTGCTCGAACCCTTCCCATGCTGCTTGAGCGTTGACATTGCGAACTTTTGCAAGGTGTGCGACTGGTGTGGGGTGGAGTGACATGGGGCCGGGGAGGGAGTGGAGCAGCTGCAGCTGCGCGGCCGGGCGGCGGCGAGCTGACGGCCAGGTGCACCGGCCGCGCGGACGTCCCCGATAACGAGCCGTACGGAGCGTCCAGAATAATGAACCGATGGGGGGACGGGGAGGGTGGGGGGTAGTGATGAACATGCGGACGGGCGGACGGACGACAGGATTTCCGTTAGGGGTCACTGCTGGCGGGCGCAGTCGGACGGACACACGTCCGCTGCTCATGGCTGCAGCTTGTCGTTTGGCGCGGCGTACGCCGGCGGTGTTGCTGTTCTAACACACCGAAACGTTTAGAAACGGAACGGCGGCGCAATGTGCCGCGGCGGCGGGTGGGGTTCATGTATTTTTTTATGGTTTCCCTTCGGCGGACGCCCGCGCGGTGGAGGCCGCCGTGTCCGTCCCCGCGCGGCGAGTCGCAATACTGTGTAACGCACGTACGAACTGCTCGTTTTATCTGGGTGTCGTGCCTCCGCGCCCTGCCCCACCCCACCCCGCTCCGCACCGCCCAGGCCCCCAGCATGGCCATTTCCCGCCTCCGCCGTCGCTGCCCCGCACCGCGCACACACGGCGCCGCACAGCGCGTCCGTTGCCGACCGGAAGGCGTCCGGTCAGCCAACGCCCCGCCGCCGCCCGCCCGGTCCGGTCCGGTTCCGCCGCCGGGTGGCGAGGCGGAGCGCCGCCCCACGCCAGAGTACTCCCCCGCCGGAGTACACACGTACTACTACTCGTGCGCCCCGCCGAGCGCTGGCCAGCAGGCGCAGCCGGCCAACCCCTTTATATACACGTGGGTAGCACCGCAACACGGCGCCGCCACCACCACCACCCCCCGCCATCCGTTCGACAGTTATATTTTCGCGCCAACCAAGCAGCGCCGCCGTTGCGGAGAAAGAGGCGCACACAGCGAATAAAGTGGACAATGGCGATGGGATTCAAGTGCCGCCGCGCAGCGGGCCGCCCGACTTTATGACGTCCGACTTTACGCGCGCGGCTCACACGCGCCTTGGCTTTGCAGGCACCGCGCCGCGCCACGCCTCCGGGTGTCGGTCGGATCCGATGTCCACCTGACCTCGGGCCGATGGCGCGCGCGCCCCGACCACTCTGGCTATCTCGCCGTCGGCCGGCGCGCCGCGCGCTAGCCAAATAACTTCCTTCTTAGCGGCAGCAGAGCAGCAGGTGTGTGTTGTCGCGGGCCGATGAGTGCGAGACGGCCGACGTGTCGCCGCCGTGCGCGGGAGAGAGCGCCGTGAGGAGGGGCCCGGCTCCGCCATGTCCGAACTGGGAGGCGCCGCCGCTTCAGAGCGCGACGCGCCGACGCACACGGCTGGCAAAATAGACACTCTGCGGGGCGGGGCGGGCGTGACCAAAGCAGGCGCGCCCCCGCCCCGCCGAACTGTGATGACTATTAGCTTAAACACACCGGCCCGCCTGCTCTGCTTCGCAAAGGCAAACGCCCTGCCCCGACCGAGCAGCCGTTGGTGTTTATCGCGTTGCAGGCAGGACCGTGGACCGTTCGGGCACTACGTCGCGCGGTGGGCCTGGCTGGACGCCTGACGGCGACGTCGCCGGCGACGCGGCGCCGCCCGGCCTGTCGCGGCTTTTGGTCTTGTTGTGGCGATGAGATTTGGCGTCGACGGTGCGCCCGCGCCCACCCCGCCCCGCCCCGCACTGCCCTTATATGCAGAGCACTGCTCCGGCACGGTGGACGTGCCTCTCGCTGGGCAGCACGGCAGGCTGCTGCCGGGGTAGGGCAGGGCGGGCAGGGCGCCACGGCAACCTGTTGCTGCAGCCCAACAACAGTGGGGCGCGTGCCGCGGGCAGCCGTTGGTGCGAGAGAGAAAGAAACCCCTGACGTTGGGGCGCGGAAACAGACAGGGTGGGAGCAGCAGGGCGCAAGGTGCCGCGTCGTTGCAGCCCCCGTCGCGGGCGCAGGGCTAGGATGTCGTTGACACTGCGCAAGGGGGTGCGGCGGGGCGGGTCCAACGGACGCGCCGTGCCGGCTCGCCTGTCAGCCCAACTGCAACGGCCTGCATGCATGCATTATCCACACCCCGAAACGCTGATTTTCAGGATTGAATTTCATCCGGCGAATCGTCGGCGGTGGCCGCCGGCTCATATGCATTGCATTGCGGCTGCTGGCGTGGTGCTGGCCCAGCTTTGAGTCTAATACATCCTTCTTTGTTTCTCGGTAGTGGGGCGGGGTGGTAGCGGGATG
>NW_026267439.1:219605-221567 GCF_000697945.3 Frankliniella occidentalis | reverse complement strand
AACGTCTTGTCCAGATCCTGTCCCGCAGTTCCATCAGGGACGATAAGGTGTGCACCCACTTCATACAAAGAAGACGCACGATATCACTCTAATTTTTTGTTTTGTTTTGAATCACTTGACCGTACTGCGTACGTCGCTCAATTCCTTTCCCGTTGAACCCTTGCTTCTGCATCGTCGGCAGCAGCATGAGCTGTTGTGACGTGCGCCTGAGTCACATCATATGGCGTCGTTGTGGAGCGCGAAGGAGTGACCCGGGGCGGGGCCCCTCCCGGCCGGCACGCATCCATCGTCGCTATCGACAACCTCCACACCCTCCTCGAGGAGCGTGAGCGTGTTGGAACAGCGGGTCGCGCTGTTCGGCCCCGTGTGTTGTGTTGTGTTTACAGTAACCATGGCGCTCTCTGCTGGAGAGGAGGGTTAGAGGGTTGGAGCTCTCCCCATACAAACAGCCGGGTATGTCGTGACGGGCGCAAGGCGTGTCGAACAGCTTGTATACAGTATGTCGGGCGCGGAGCGGCGGCGCGACGCCCACGAGGACGTACTGCAAGGTGCGGCAGCTGCTTATGGTCCCGCCCAGCTGCAGCAGCTGCAGCAGCTGTCACCTGCGGCCGCGCAGTTAAGTCCGGCGCTTTACTAGTGTAAGAAGGCGCCGCCGCTTGCAGACCGTGCGCGAGCGCGTCGTCCTGGCGGTGATCTCATCATACGTGCACATCATCGCCATCAACGGCAGCAGCAGCGTAGCCGGAGAGGAGAGGCGGGGCGGGGCGGGGCGGGGAGCACGCCAGTCTGCCACTCGCATCGCTCGCCACGGCTACGCCCCTGCTGGACCTGCGCGCGCTCGTGTGTGTCTCCGGGCCGGCGGCCCCCGCGGCGCCGCGCCGCCCCGCCCTGCCCTGTCGCCGTGGCGCCTCGCCCCCGCCCCGCCCCGCCCCGAGCCCGTGAATGTCACCGCAGAGTCACTTACACGGCGATTACCCCCGGGGGGACGGGCCCCGCGCGCGCGCACTGTATATGTGCGGTTAGCCGGCCGACGCGCACGGCCGATGGATGGATACATAATCGGATCAAATGAGCTGAGCCGAAGCTGAGTGGGGCGAGAGAGCCCCGTGTGTGCGCCCACACGACACGGGGCAAGTGCGACACAATTACACGCACACACTTACACGTACTCTCTCGCACACACAATACCCTCATGCGTACGTACACGGCAGCGCAGACACGGGCGTGTCCCGCACGGCGGCGCCGAGCAGGCCGAGCAGAGGCCCTCCCGGAAGCCCGCCTGCGCTGCGCATGCTGCAGGGCCTGCAGGGCCTGCAGGGCCCGCTGGCGGCGCGGCGCCGCAGCGGAGACCTCCCGTGTGTCCGTCAGCCGCAGCCCCCCGCGACGTGTCTCCGGGACCGTGATGCGGGCGGGGGTCACTGTCACTAGAGGGGGGAGGGGGGGGGGCAGCGCTGAATGACTGGGGCCCCGATACATCTGAACTATTTAGACCGTAGTGGTATTCCCTGGTATTCCCTTGGCTACTCTCCAGGTATTCCCTCGGTCAACTCGTTCTACCTACTTTTGCGAGGTGTGCGGGGGCGGCCGAATCACGGAGGGGGTAAAGGGGGGGGGCGAACCGGCAACAGAGCGCAAATGGTAGCAGTGGAGACGTAATGACGGTTGAGAGGGGGGAGGGGGAGGGGGATGAGAGGAGCGCCAGGTAAAGGCCGCTCGCACCGTCCGGCCCGGGCCTCTGCGCTCGACCCAGGCTGTGGGCATAGTGTACACGTGCACGTGTATATAGTATGTTGTTTTGGTGCCCCTTTTTCGAGTGGCTTGCGAAAAACGTGTTCGTCGATGGGCTGGGTAGGCGCTTTCTGGGTGTGGTGTGCGGCGGGTGTGCGCTGGCGGGGTCGGGTCGGGCGGGTAGGATCTTGTGGGTCTGGTGGGTCCAAAGCAACCCTTTGGGGCCCGGGCCAG
>NW_026267439.1:218575-219555 GCF_000697945.3 Frankliniella occidentalis | reverse complement strand
TGTCATAAATTTTGTCAATCGTATGTCATTTATGTATCGTTCGCCCATCGACAAAATTTTGACTAAATAACACCATAAGTTTCTACGCGGGTATCCATTGGAATGCCAGGGTGACACACACCGCAGAGGTCAGCACGCCCGGACCCGGCGGCCGGCTGCCCGGCATGCGCGATGTCCGTCCGACGTCAAACCGTCGCGACGCCGCGCGCTTTCTTGTTGTTTTCCCCCTGCTCTTTTATAAATTGAACGTCACTCTTCGCGGGGACGAATGTTAACAAGGACACGAGGAGCATTTATTTACTTTTTCTGGTCTGCGTGGGCGGGGGGCGGCTTGTTTTTCATTTTCTCTCGCGTTTGTCCTAATACAAGCTGCGGTCGCGGTTTTGGTAAAAGTTTCCCTTCATGACCAGGTGCTTACGCACTTTGCCGTATGTCCATGTCATGCGAATAGTTGTATGTCTTTTTCCACTGCCACGGCGTTGCCCGTGACCCGCGCTCAAAACTTTTTTTGTGGCTTTCCCTCTGACCATGCCGTCGCCGTTTCAATGAGTAATTGAATGATAGTGGACCGGACATCGCGGAGGCTGCGGTGGCGTGCCGTGTGTGCCTTGCTCGTCGACGCCACGCCACGCCCAGTGTGAGTTTCCCGCTCGAGTATCTTTCCGCGCGCGGTCGGCATGAAAGAATCGGAAAAGAGGTCACTGCAAATCGGACCGTGCGGTGGTGTGTATGACTCACCTGACACAGAAGCCGCGCCTCAAATCAGCATTTTATTTTATTTTTTCCCTTCCCGTTTGTTTTTACTTTTTGTTTTTATTATACCCCAGTTGGTTCTTTTGTGTCCTGCGCGCGGATTATGTGTAGGGATCTCCTGGGCGCGGGGGACCCCTGATGGAACTCCCTGGACAAGGTCTGGAGGCGAGACCATCCAGGTACCGTCCAATTCGTCTCAAATTGGATGGATTTGGGAGACCCTGAAT
>NW_026267439.1:210109-214655 GCF_000697945.3 Frankliniella occidentalis | reverse complement strand
CGGGCGGGGCCGGGCAGGAGTGCCAGTGCACTCGGTGCGTATACTCCTCCCTCCCACTCCCCGGGCCGGGTCGCCAAGCCGTGGCCCTCCTCCTCCTCCCCAGTCGCCTCGCCTGGCCCGCCGCCGCGCCAGTCGCAGTCGCGCCGAAGCTGTCGCGGAGCGAGGAAGTGCAGGAGGCCGAGTCGTGTCCCGACGAGCGGTCGTCCAGTCGCTACGCGAGCGCTCCCGCCGGTCAAGCAGTGTGTGTTTCTCTGTTCTGTGTCTTTCGTCCTGGTTGCCCGCGCGCGACCTCGACGACGCCCACGCGTCCACGTCAACGCGGAGGTCCCCGACGACCGCCGCCGCCGTCCGCGAGTGTCTGGTGTGCTTGTCGCCGTGGGTCTCCGGGCCGCCCGTGGCCCCGCCCCTCCGAGGTGATGGTGCCGCCCGCGCACCGCCACCAGCACCATGGGATTTGTCACGAAAATGTTTGGGATCGTGTTCAGTCTGTAAGTGTTTGCACGCACAGAAAAGACAAAATTTGCAGAAAAAAATTATTTTGTACAAGTGTACAAAATCAATTTTTTTCTCTAGATTTCATTGGGAGAGAAAATTGGAAACGAAAACTAAGTGAAGCAGTAAAGTACATGGCAAAATATGAGTTTTGCTTCGTCTGTCTGCCTGTCTGGCTTCATCCGCCGTAGCGGATTTTGAAGTGTCCGGGCCCTATTGAGCGGTTGTTGGATTTTGTGTGCTTGTGTCTCCTGTCCGCCCGCCCCCGCCCCGCCCAGCCGTCCAGGTAGAGGCATTGAACCGGGCCCGGCTGTGCTGCTCACGGTTCAGTCAGTGCTCGACATTTTGACAAGCAACAGGCTGGCGCGGGGTGGGGTGGGGCGGGGGTGGCTCGGCCTGATCCTGTACTGATTTACAACCCCGCTGTCGCCGTCTCCGCGCCGTGCCGGAGGGCGAGGAGGAGAAAGGGGAGGGGGGGAGGGGAGTGGGTGGCGAGGAAGGCGACAGGGTTGGCGCGTCCTTGGGCCAGTCAGTGAAGCTGGCGGAGCGGGAGCGGCCCTGACCTGTCTCCACACCTTCCTACTAGGTACTACCGCAAGGTTGCTGTGACTGGAACCTTCGTCGCGGAGTCGAAGGGAGTCCTCCTCCTGTTGGCCGAGGACGTCCTCGTCCTCAAGGCCACACATACACACACACAGTTCGGCACTCGTTGCCCCCCCGTCCGCCGGCCGCCCCCGCAGCTGCTCCCCCACCTGCTTCGCACCTGCTCCACTTCGCGGAGTCGAAGGGAGTCCTCCTGCACTTCGCCGAGGCCGTCCTCGTCCTCAAGGCCACACATACACACTGCACGGTACTACTCGCTGCCCGCCCGCCCGTCAGCCGGCCGCCCCCGGAGCTGCAGCTGCTCCCCCGCACCTGCCCCGCACCTGCCCCGCACCTGCCCACCTGCGCCGGCGTGCGCCCCGTCACGCGCGCTTATCGCCCAGCCCGTCATGTTGCTGATTTACGCCCCGCGGCCCCGTCTCGTTTACGGTTCCGACTCTCGTGTTGCTTGCTTTGCTCTGCTTACTTATTGCCTCCTTGCGTTGCTGCCCGCTTTCGCCCAAGCCAAGACGACGTACGCGGCTTACAAAAAAAAACTTTTTTCCTTTTTTTTTTGGACAAATTTTATGCGTTATGTGTTGGCGCTGCTGCGCGCGTACCGTGATCTTCAAGGACGCGCGGGAGAGATAGGGGGCGAGGCAGGGTGCGCGTCGCGTTCCATGCGAGGGGGCGGGGGGTCGCGGCGTCAGCGTTCCGCGAGCGGTCATTCAGGAGAAGTCGGTCCGCCGGCCGCGCCCCTCTCTCTTCTCACTGAGCTCAGCTGCCCCCCCCCCCTCCCTCCCTTCCCCCTGCTGGTCCGGAGAAGGAATCTGCACCTGCAGGTCGCTGGTGGATCTGCGGACGCTCGCTGCTTCTGCTGCCTCCTATGACGTACGAACGCAGCTTGTTTGAAACATAGACAAAGTTGAGCAGTCACTTTTGGTCGTATGTTTTCGAAACACGCGAAACAGTGTGTGAGAAGAGCACCGCTATGTAGGCGAAAGCGGAAAAAGGAAAAAAAAAGAACAGATATTCAAATGGCAGCGACAGGCTGTGTGTGTGTCTGTGTGTGTGTTGGTTTGTGAGCGCACCTTTGCGAGCTGCAGATGCATAGTGCCCAACTCGTGCATAATTTATGACTGTCTTTTGCTCACGGGCCTGTGTGTGTGTGTTCTCCTGCTCGCTGCTTGTTCCTCATTTCTTCGCACCTCCATCCATCGCCGCACACACAGGACTTTTCTCCCCAGGGAAGCCTATATTTGGCTGCCGATAGTGTAGAAGTTGTAGGCAAACTACTGGGGTGTTCGATTTCAATCGTAACCCTTTGTTATGCATTCCTCTCCTCCTCCTCCTCGGCCGCTGCTAAGTTGACCTTCCTGAATCCAAAATGCACCGCGCGTCCCCGTCCCGTGCGCGCTCTCCGCTGCGTCGCGCCACGCCACGCCACCCGTACGCGGTGCTCTGATTATCGTGCGCCTTTCACGGCGCCGTGTTGCTGCGAGCAACTCTGTCGAACACCCGTCGTTCAACGTACGGAATAGCGCCCAATTTTTTCTCTCTTTACTTCCAGGGGGCAACGCGCGCGCGCGTGCGCCGCGAGCAGCACAACTCGCCGCTGGGCTCTTCTACTTCTAGGAAATTATAATTGTAGATGGGGTGAGGAAGGGGAAGTAAGGGGGTATGTCATGTAGAGACACCACAAGTACACAAACGGACTGACCATTCTGCGCACAGAAAAGCAAAGACAACAACCGCAACAAAAAAACTGGACGCTCCGCTAAATTTCCGCGTAGTGCTTGTACTAGTCGGCGCGCTCCTCCCACGCGGGACACGTGCGGCGCGGCGGCCGGCTGCGTTTTATTATTACGTAACGCTCGTCATGGAGCGTCATGAAGCGTCATGAAGCTTCCTCCGCGATGATGATGAATGCGAATGTCGATCCGCGCCGTGAATTGGCCGTGGACATGAGCGTGGCTTGGCGCGGCGTGGCGTGGCGTCCGACTGTCCGCACCATAACCTTATGGCCGCACGTATTTACATGCGGATTACCTTCCTCGATGGGCCTCGGCTCTGCGATAGGGAGGCGGGCGCTGGCGCTGCTCGGTGCTCGGCCACTTGTTTGTGCTGCTCGGGCGGGCGGGGCGAGTTAACTTACATGTTATATGGCCAGCCGCGGCCCGCACGTATGACAAGATTGTCAAAATAATCCGGAGCAATTCCCTCCTTATGCGAGGTTGTTTTTTTTCTTTTTCTTTTTAGTTTTGGGATGGGGGTGGGGGGGTTAGAGGTCACTGTCAGTGTTTCGTCTGCAGCGTCACCGGGCTGGCCGGGCCGGCCGGGAGTCTCGCTCTCGTGGACTTCAGATTCTTATTCCTGGTTCGGGCTGTCCGACCGCTCGGCGACGACGGAGGCTCTCTTTTTCCCGCCGCCGCCACCCATGTTCTCATTGTTTATATTTAAATCAGATAGATATCGTGCAAAAACTGTCCTTCCTACTGTATACAACACCATACGTCCAATTGAAATGCGATGATAAAAGTGATGAAGATTGCCGGTATGTAGTAGTAAAGCCATCTCTTTCCGACACGGGGAGGGCGCCGCTTTCCCACGGCCCACGCGGCCCGTGCAGTCCGCGACGCGTAGTGCGGAGTCGGAGGGGATAGGAGAGCGAAGCTCGGCGCGCGTGATAACAGCGGCGCAGCAGCCCCTCTATGCTGCACTTTGGTGACCGAAAGCAATAAAATCAAGTCAGAGTCTGTAGGATGACCTTCCCTCTACCAGGGCTGATCATGGATGAACCCGACCAGCTTCAAAACGCAAAAACGTCGCTATTTGTGCACGACGCTCCCGTGCACCGTGCGTTGGTGTTGCTATAGTTATTTGCAGCCACAGCGCCACTGCGCTGCCCCCGGCGCGGCGCTCACCGCGGCGCAGGGCGTGGCGCTTGTGTGCAAACTGCATGTGCGCGTCGTCTGCTGTTAGGGCTCCGTTAGGATGCGCACACGGGCGCTGCGTGTCACTGACGAAGTGACGAACGTGACAGCGACCGCACGCCTCTTGTCACGCATTGTCGTCACACCGTGCGGGCGCTGAGAGACTGACTGACTGACTCGCCCGTCTGAGGAAGAAGGGGGCGGGGGGCGGGGTCAATTCAAGCGAAAAGAAAAGAAATCTGCAAGTGCCGCGAGAAAAGGGAAGAAGATTCCCCGCAGCTGGCCAGCAGCAGAAGCGCCGCCCCTCCCCCTCCCCTTCCCCTTTGTCCTCCAAAGAATGCCACCGCGCGGAGCAGCAGCTGATGCTGGGGCCGCCGTGCTGCGACAGCAGAAGCTGTGTAGCAGCCCGGAGGAAATACTACCAAAGGGTTTTGCCGGGGCCCTGCCTGCCCTGCTCGGCCCTGCCTGCCCGGGGTTTGCAAATAAGCCTGAGAGATTCCAGCCGCGACTGCGTGCCCCGGCGCGGCGGGACGCGGCCT
>NW_026267439.1:209608-210033 GCF_000697945.3 Frankliniella occidentalis | reverse complement strand
GCTCTGCCCGAGTGTAAGAGAGTGCTTGCTCGGTGCCCGTGCCCCTGGCATTGGCCGCCTAGATGGACTGATGGTCCCGATGGTCCCCTTTGGCCTGTTCTACTTTGGTCGCTCACACACTGCTTGATTGGGCCAAGGAGCTCGGCCCAGCCAGAGTCTCGGCCGGTCCGCTGTCGCCTCTGGAGGCCACTGAGCGCCGCCACCCCCCTGTCCTGTCCGGCCGGCTGCGGTGCGCTCCGCCGGCCCGCCCGGCCCCACCGGGCTCCACCGCGCTCGGCTCCGCTGCTGCTCAGCCCGCGCGGCGCCAGGTAGGCAACCTCCGGACCGGCGCGCACGAGGGCGGCCTACCCCGCCGGGCGGAGCCGGGGCGGAGCCGAGGCGAGGAAAGGAAAAGGTGACCGCAAAAAGGGAATGCCGAGGGGGGG
>NW_026267439.1:200067-209408 GCF_000697945.3 Frankliniella occidentalis | reverse complement strand
CCCCCAGCCCCGCGCCCCCCAGCCCAAGCCCGGCCGTGTTGCGCCGCGGTCCGAAAATAATCCCTGTCCCATGGTGCATGCGTACTACTACTACACTGCGCCGTGCGTGTCGCGTACGGCGGTGTCCTCAGGGCGCCTCAGGGGGGCCCGGCGGCGGCGAGGCCCTGGCGCTACAGTACAGTACCACTACTGTCGGTGCGACAGTGCGCGCGGCCGGGGGGGGGGGGGGCTCTAATGCCCCTCTGTAATCGTAGGGCCATTCTGTCTGGCGTTTTGGTTTGGGAGGCCCTTGACTTGACTTGACCCTCGTGGTCGTCGTGGCCTGGTGTGAGTGTGCTGTGCGGCCGGGTCCATGCACTGCTGGGGGCTGTCCACGAGCCTCGGCCTCGGTGCGCCCCGCCCCACCCGCCTCCAAACCGGAGGCCAAACAGAAGGGACAGGAGGGCCGATCTCCTCGGCAGCCCTACACACACACAACCAAAACTGTTTGCATACACTGTGATTTGCTGCACCTCTGAAATTGAAGATCCGCAACGCGGATGCGATGCGGCGTCACGGAGGTGTTAGGGCGGGGCGTCGGGGAAAAGAAAAGTTTTTGCCCGCCTTCCTTTTCTTGTGCTCCCTTTCGGGGGGTGGGGTGCTGCACCACCGGGGCGCGCCTTTGTCTCGGGGTCCCCGCCCCGCCTCGCGCGCCCGACGACGAGGCCCCCCTCGCCAACCCCACCTGGCATGATCACGTTGCGCGGGAGCAGCGAGAGGAAAGAGGGAAGAGGGAGGGGAGGGGCGGGGCGGGCTTTAGAAAACAAGCCGTAATTTCACGCGGCGCACTACAGCCTTGGTGGGCCCCGCCTTGCCCCGCCCCCGCCCCCGCCCGCGCTCGCGACCCGCACCCCGCACCGCACCACCAGGAAACTTGTTCGCACCGGCCCGCGTCCTTGGCGCGGCCGTGTATAGTGCGTGCGGGTGCAGCACGCGGGTCATCGCGCGCCGCCTCCTCCTCCCGGTGACGCAACAGAGCTGGCCGACGGACGGCAGGACAGAGGGCAGTAGGGATGTGGATCGGGGGGCCTCGGGGGGGCACAAAGGCCGACGAGAACGTGTCCTCCGCGCGGAGGTCCTCGCGAACAGAGCCGCCTCGAGTCGAACGAGGGCCTCGGAGGGCGATAAGGATTGCGCCTGCTTTGTGCTCCGAGCCGCTCGGCAGTAACGCATCGCGCCTCCGACAAGCCGGAAGTGGACGCCATCTTGTCGGAATGGCTATGGGCGTCGCGCTTTGGCCCGCCTTCGTCGTCGTCGTTCGCGGCGCGCTGTCGCAATGAGCTGTTTGAGCGGCCCGCGGCCCGCGCGCGGGCGCCCCGCAGGGCGTCTAGGTGGTGCACACTGTGAAAAAAAGTCGTCAGGTGATGGTGCTCCCCTTGTAGTACGAGTCGTCATAACCAATAACGGCTCTTCGGTTTTTACCAAAGAAAGGGAAGTCGTTCTCAATCTCCTCGTCGTTACAAAAAAGGGTCGGTTTAGCAGTGATTTTGATTTGCCCAAATATTGATAGTTTACGATTGGAGTACAACTCCTGTGGCCTAAACTTTCGTAGCAACACGTATTGTTCGAAAACAAACAAATATGTACTGCGATAACATTTTTGCTACAAAAGGAGAAATGTCATTCACTTATCGCTATCCTTTTTTGCGTTCAGTGTCAGAGCGATACAGGCAGCATGTTTAGGGACACCCTCCTCGGCGGGCGCCGGGAGTGCCGCGCGCCCGGGCCCGCCGCTCGCTGCTGCGCGATGGGTTGCCTATGCCCCGGGCGCTCTGCCGCCCTGCATATGCTCGCGCCCGCCTGTCCGCTGCAAGCTTACAGTATGTTCTAACGCGTGCCCTCTCTCTCTGTTGCAGCCTGTTCGAGCAGGAGATCATGAGCTACGTGCCGGCCGTGCCCTCCAGCACGCGGTCGCCGCAGCTGTCCCCGCAGGCCAGCCCCGGTCTGTCCAGGGCGAACGCCCGCGCGCCCGCCCCCTACCGCAGGGACTTTGAGGCCAAACTGAGGAACTTCTACCGGAAGCTCGAGTCCAAGGGCTACGGCCAGGGTCCCGGCAAGCTCAAGTAAGTGTACATTCATTGGCATTTCGATCAATCAGCAAAATGGTTTTCGTAATGAATTAAATTTTTAACAATGTTTGGTGTGTTCTTCAGGTTACATATTAGGCGGGAACATATCCTGGAGGATGCCTTCAGTAAAATAATGGCAGCTTCCAAGAAGGATCTACAAAAGTGCAAATTGTACATAACATTCGACCGAGAAGAAGGTTTAGACTATGGTGGCCCGTCTCGGGAATTTTTCTTCTTGCTGTCTAGAGAACTCTTTAACCCTTATTACGGTCTGTTTGAATACTCTGCAAATGACACCTACACAGTTCAAGTGTCTCCAATGTCTGCATTTGTTGACAATCATCATGAGTGGTACGTTGAAATTTATTTAATTAAGTGTCTTACCGTAGTTTGTCAATGTATTGTTTCTCTAAATGGTTTGTTGAATTTCAGGTTTAGATTTAGTGGCCGTGTCTTAGGATTGGCTTTAGTTCATCAATACTTGTTGGATGCATTCTTCACTCGGCCATTCTACAAAGCTCTTCTTAGATTGTGAGTATATCTATATATTAAATATTCAAACTAAGTCACCTCTCTTTTTAAGAGCTTTCCCTGAAATAATACCTATTGTTTTTTGTTTTGTTTTTCAGACCTGTAAATTTAAGTGACTTGGAGTCATTAGACGCAGAGTTCCATCAAAGTCTGCTGTGGATTAAAGAAAATGATATTTCTTCAGAAGTACTTGATCTTACTTTTGCTGTGACAGAGGAAGTGTTTGGACAGGTTGTCGAACGTGAACTTAAACCCGGTGGAAGGAATGTTACTGTCTGTGAAGCCAATAAGAAGGTACAAATTCTTGTTATGTATAAAAGTTAGACCAATTCTCTAAGGTTAAAGTTTGAAGCAATTTCTTAATTTCATATTGTTTTATTTGTTTAGGATTATTTAGAGAGAGTTGTGCGCTGGAGGCTTGAGCGTGGTGTTTCTGAACAAATAGACTCACTGGTGCGTGGTTTTTATGAGGTGGTAGATCCTCGGCTTGTATCTGTATTTGATGCCCGTGAGCTGGAACTTGTTATTGCTGGTACTGCAGAGATAGATTTAGCTGATTGGCGTAAAAATACTGAATACAGATCTGGTAAGAAAACACTAACTTACTCTACACATTTTTTATAATTTTTTATAACTGGATGTTATTAATTTTTTTCATTTTCCAAATTTCAGGTTACCATGACAATCACCCAGTTATGCAGTGGTTCTGGTCTGCTATTGAGCGTTTCAGCAATGAACAACGCTTGAGATTGCTCCAGTTTGTGACTGGCACATCTAGTATCCCATATGAAGGATTTGCTGCTCTCCGTGGCTCAACAGGGCCAAGGAAGTTTTGTATAGAGAAATGGGGAAAGCCCAACAGCTTGCCAAGGTATTTTATCAATGCAATATTTGTCTATTCTGACAATGTTTTGTCTATCATAATTTTTTTTTACTTATGTTGGTATGTTTTTCTCCTCAACAGAGCTCATACTTGCTTCAACCGTTTGGATCTTCCACCATACCCTACTCCAGAGATCTTGTATGAGAAACTCCTACTTGCTGTGGAAGAAACTAATACTTTCGGCATTGAATAAATTGATTGGAGTAGTTAGTCATACAAATCAAGAAAAGTATCCACTCGACCACATTAATGGATACTTTGATGCTGTGAAGAGAAGTAATACCAAAAACACCCTCTGGCTGTGTTAACGAGAACTGTGACTGTGTTGTTCATTGCTAAGAGTCTATTCGCCAGTGGAGAACCCCTCATATTAAAGTACAGTAGCACATCCTCAAGTAAAGTTCTCAAGTGTTGTGTAATAGGAATACAGTACTTGTTTAAATCAAGTGCTATTTTAATATGTACTTTCATGTTGGAATTTCCTTTGCTATCAAACCACTATTACTACAGTA
This sequence comes from Frankliniella occidentalis, assembly GCF_000697945.3. NCBI lineage: Eukaryota > Metazoa > Arthropoda > Insecta > Thysanoptera > Thripidae > Frankliniella > Frankliniella occidentalis. The sequence continues at coordinate 205,374 of NW_026267439.1, read as the reverse complement.
ATTTTGATATTTGTTTTGTCTCAATTGTCATAATGGTCAAAAGTTAACTTCCATTGGACTTCTTTATATCTTGAAGCATATAACTTTGCTTATGAGTATGTGCAACATTTAATGATTTTAAGCTCACCTTACACTACTACTTCTAACATTATTCAAAACTGAATGTACTCATTTATACTGGCTAGTAGAATAGGCACAAATTTATTTATTTCCAGTCTAGTCACTCCCATATTACACATGGAAGAATGTTGGTGTAAAATCAACATCATTGTGTAGGGAGCTATTCAACCCACCATTCTTATTTAATGCAACTCTGCACGTCACTTGCATGGTCTGTCTTTTCAATTATTACCTATCTGAAGCCACAGATATGATGCTTTTGAGGTGGTGTCAGAGTTTAGTTTTCGCATTTTAATGCAACTCTTGGTAATTCAAATCATTGCTGCTTGTGTTATTCTTTACTTGGGTGTTCCTTTTCTGGAAAGCTGCAGGATGATGTGCAAAGTGTGCATTTAGAGATAATGAAACTCTATCTATGTATTTATTCCAGTGTGTCAGACCAAATATTATATGCTCTTTTGGGGTTTCGCAAGATAATGAAGTATAGTATCTAAGTCATACTCATACTTAGCCATTAGGTAGTACCCCCTTTGCGTGTGAATTGTGAAATAAGTCTTCACCTTAGTAATAAGAAAAGGACTGCCTCTTATTTAGAAAAATTATTAGTGTCATAAGTAAATTTAGTCTCAAGTTTATGAATTGATGTGTACAAAATCGGAAGTAAGTGAGCAACTTTCAAGGAACCTGGGCTTATTCCCCTAATTTGGATTCAATGGTCAGAACAGTTCTATGTTCTGAATCTTCTTTTTTCTTCCTCTAAACTGAGTGTTCCTGTGATAATATGCGTAACAACGTTGCTACTCCAGAGTATGCATTTTCCTCATGTCTATTTGCCTTGGCGCTAATAATACCGTCCATGAGAGATGTTTCTGAAATTGTTTCAGTGAGAAGTCTGTTACACATTCATTTCCAAGCTAATCAAATATGATTTGTCCTGTATTCTCATAGAAAATTGACTTGTTAACTTTTTACTGTAGATAGTCAAAATATCCTTTGAATCCTTGCAATTTATGTTGTCCATTTTTAAAATCTGCAATCCTATCACTTCAAGCATTGAAATTTTATTTTAGTTTCTCAATAACTGATTCATGTCATCAGATGAAATTTGTTTTGGAAATTGTCTGTTTAAAACTGCTTATAATTTCAGAACCCAAAATTTGGGATATTCGGATTGCTCTCAAAAGGACATTTATTGCAAATTGAAATCAAACCAATTTCTACATCTTTAAGTGACTCAGAACAATCTTCTTACAGGGTTTATAAGATGATAATTTATATAGAACGCGATAGTTGTACCTGTAACATTTTTAACAAACTAAAAAACAAAAGTTTACTTCAGAACTGTTTTATATTATAGATAAAAGATAGATTTTATCTTAAAACCAAAATGTCGATTTGACCTTTCTTTTATTTGCTCTTGTCTCTTCAGTAAAGATTTTGAATACTTTCCAAGTGTACACATGGTCTGTTAGAATCAATTTTAAAGTGTGGAAATGTATTTCTTTTCACAATATTTATGTATTTTATCCTAAGTGTGAATTTTGCAGTTGTTTTGCAAAGTCTATTCCTGAGTTAGTTTATAGAAATTATCTTTATTTTGACACGGTTTTCCCATAAACTGTTTTATAAGTGAATATGTATGTGTTATTGTTGAGTAATTTTAGAAGTGTGATTTTGTTTACAGATGCTAGTCACTATATGTCTAAAGGACCTGTGATGTCCCTATAGACAAACATTGGCTTTGCCAATGTCTTTATGTTTCTTGTTCTTTTTTACTTTTGTTTGTATTAAACTTAAACAATATCTGACAAAACTGAAACCACCTCTTATTTCCTCCCAACCTCTTTCCCCGTTGATGTGGGGCGGAATTTTGCGATTATAAATCTTCTCCGACCGAATGGCTCGCCTCCTCTTTTGAGTTTTCGCGGGTGCTTATTCTGGCTTTCGGGAGAACACACGAACGTACACGAACGTGCTCGTGTCGACGCGAACGGTTGCCTGGGGCGTCCTACATCTCCCAGATGGAATACCCACCATGATTGCTAGATGCACAATCGCGTGAGTAGAAAGAAAACAAACGGTTCACTTCTTTAGAATCTTAGCCGATAGGAGATGTAATCTTACGAATCGCGTTTTTTTCTGCTCGATATCAAACTTTTGCTTTCAAAACGAGAAAGTCTTCTCGTCCCAGTGTTGGCAATGCCGGGAGATTTGAAGTCAACTGTCCAGCGCGCGAGCGAGCAGGTGGTCGGGAGTGGGGGGCAAGGGAGGTGTTGGTGTTGGATGAGTCAGTCGCATCGTAGCGGGCGACCACGGAGGTTGTGCCGAATGCGGGACGTCTGCTAGCCATTGTTTATGTTGTGTGTGGATGTGTGGATTCATCTTTGATGCAGTGATTGGTGATTAAACGTGTGCTCTTTCGTTTGTGCCGAGCCCAGTCGAGCTCTGGCCAGGCGTAGTCTGTGTTCTCCGTGCCTGGATACGTTGTTTGGTGCGTTGGTTACCGCGGCGTCTGTTGGAGCCAAGCGTCGTAACGGTTGTGGCAATGGTGGACATGTAAATTGTTGTTCTTAGACTGGTACCTGCAGATCTGGAATAGTGCTGCTCTTCTGTTGAAAAAGACGAGATTACCACAAGTTTTCCAAGATGGCTAAATTCAGTTTTGGTGCGGGTATTTCATTGAATACCAATCACGACGGTCTCCTCAGCGTGTCTGAAGATTGTTTGACATCGCTCATTAAGAACGAGCCCATATCCAACTACTACCATGTGGAGCAAACTCCATTTGCCAGGTGAGTAACGTGCCAATCTGTCTACGCCCCTCGCCCCCTGAAGTTCGCTCCCCGCACAGCTGTGTCCAGGGGGCGCTTTGTGGGTCCATAGAGGTTAGGATCTCTTCACCATTGTCAGAGCACTCTCCCCAGCGCACCGCTGGGCTCCGCGCTCTCCACGCTCTCCGCTCACGGCGGCAACGGCGAGGCTCGCGAGGCTCAATATGTCCTTTCGTAGGAGAAACACGGCGAAAGTCCTGCAAGGACCTCCTCCGCTCTACCGGCTTGTCGTGCGCCTCTAAGTGTCCCGAACGCCGTTACAACTTCCGCTGACGGTTGGGCCCAAACGACCTCCCCACCGCCTCCATTCGTCACTGTACGCCCCTGGCGCGGCCGCCGTCGACTCCGTCGAGACCACCATAAGGACCAGGGTCTCTGGCTTCGATTGGCGTCCGCGCAGATCAAAGCCGGGGGCGGCGGCCACGGGCGTCCTGGCGGCGCAGGACCTCTCTCCAGGGGGGGACCTCGCAGGTCTCCCCCCCCCCCCTCGGGCCAGCAGCAGCGGGGGGCGCCGCTCAAAGTGGTCCATCAAGTGGCCCACGCGGATCGGCACGGCGCAATTAACCCAATGCCCCAGGGGGCGTGAGTGACATTCCTCCGCCGGGCACCTGGCCGCGTGACGGGCCAGGGCGGCCCGTGGGGCTGCCTACCACCGGGCCGTAGGCCGTAGGGACAACGACACGAGCCGAGCGGGGCGGAGCGGCTCCTCTCGGAACGCCCGCCCGCCCGCCCGCTCTCCCCCGGGCTTTGACGGCAACCTGACCCAGCCCAGCCCAGCGGGCGATTGGGGTGGTGGTGGTGGTGCACCGCACAGTCGGGTACCGTTGCGGGGCGGGGCGCTGCTGGTCAGGAGTCCCTCCGGTCATCGGCCGGGCCGGGCCGAGGTCGGCGAGGTGCAGGTGGTTGGTGGCGAGCGCCCCGCCGGCCCCACCGCCGCCGCCGACCCCGTCCCGGTGCAGTCGGGCAAGGCCGGGCGCATCGCCGGACTCCCAGGAACACGCGGAGGAGGAGGAGGAGCTTCTTCTAGCGGGGCGGCCGGAGCCGGACCACCGACCGCACGCATGAGCAGGTCAATGTCGCGGGGTCAAGTACCCCCCGGGGGGCCCCGGCCACGCCCGGCCCGCGCCGCCGCGACTGCGGCTGCCGGAGGATCCGGAGGACACGCCCACCACCCGGAGGACGCCACCAGGGTCGTCATTTCGGAGGCCGCAGAGACCGCGGCCGGGGCGCGGTAATGACGGCCCTCTGGTTCCCTGTGTGGTTCCCTCTGGTAGGACCGGGTCGGCTCGCCGGACGCTGCTTGACCCGTCACACCGCACTGTGTTATTTGCCACTCTAATCAGGGCTGGGCGCGGCCTGCCAGCGCTGCCGGGGCGGTTGGCCACCACGGCCTGCGCTGCCAGCCTCTCGGCCGCTGCCTTGCCCGCCGGCTGGGCTCTTTTATTCGACTTAATCTGTTCGGAATCCGAGCTGCCTGCCCGGTCTTTCTCTCTCGGGGCTGCGATTGCGGCGCGCCCGAGCAGCCGGTCAGCCCGACCGACCGACCGGCCGGCCGGCCCGCTGGCCAGTGCGGTTACTTATTGGCCGATAGATCGATCTGCAAGTCGTAAAAGATGATCGAGTGTAACGAGCCTGGAGCGGCGGGGCCGGGCGTGGCGGGGCGTGGCGGAGCGAACCCCTTCCCTTCCCTCCCCCCTGGATCGCGCGGTCGGCTGGCCGCTGGCTGGCCGGCCGGCCGGCTATCTGGCAGAGCGAAAAGCCGAGGCTCTTGTGGCGGGCCGCGGTGACCTTGCCTCGCTATGCGCGGCGCGGTCCGGCCGGGTTCACCGCGCGGGTCAATCGTGGCCGGGCTTTGCGGATACGCGAGGAATTTTTATGCGCCGCGGCGGCAGCCGTGGCGTAGCGTGGCTGTAAATTAATCAGACTGCTGTGTACAATGTAGAATTTTAAAGACACGCAGTAAAAACACCGGCCATGACGACGACTTTGGGAGAGATGATGATGATGAGGTGACGTTTTGCCGAAATTCCGTCGGTCCCACCTCTCTCCTTCTCTGTGGTGTTTGTCCCGCTCATAATAACATCTCCCGGGCGGTTCATTAGCCGCAGCGGCGCGAGGACGAACACGAATACACAATTAAAAAAAAAACGTCCCGCCGCAGATCGGCCCCGATGCCTCTCTCTCTTTGTCTCTCTTTCTCTACTCCCCAATTCGTGTTTTTTTTTCACCTCTCCAGCTTTAATGTCGTCGCCGTCGTGCCTTACCGGTGACTTCATCCTCCACGTGTAAATGGCGGGATGGAGAAGGGAGAGGGGGGGGGGAGATGGGATGGCGGCCGGAGAATTGAGTAATAGAG
>NW_026267439.1:189215-193592 GCF_000697945.3 Frankliniella occidentalis | reverse complement strand
CGTCCCCCTAAATACCTCCACCCCTTTCAATAAAACGATAAAACATCCCCACCGCCGTTTTATATACGGCAGCAACTGGGAAGTGATTTGGCAGCGCCGTGGGGTTTTTTGGCGCGAAATGGGCCTTGGATTTGAATAAGGGTAAGGTAGGCGGGGAGGTGCGGGCCGCCTGCAGCTGGTCCGCGCGCCGATGCGGAACCCCGCCGCGCGCACGGCGCGTGCATCCCGATCATTTACGCCGATTTGGCGCCGTTTTGTATCCAAGTCGTCCAGCGCGGCTCGCGCCTTATACCGAGCTAAAACGCTGCTAAGCGCCCCCTGCCGCTGCCGCGCTGCTTCGTTGTTGCGTCACGTCGTGACCAGCCCGCAGCCGCAGCCCCGTGTCGCGACCCGCATTTAAAAAGGGGCAATAAAATCATTTACCCCGAGGCGTTGTAGAGTGATTATAGCCAAACCGGTGCGCCGGCGTGCTGCCGTAAGCCGCGTCTTGTCCTTTCTCTCTGCCTCCCCCGCCTGCCCGAGGGGTGCCCAACTGAGGTAATCAGGTGTACACAGAGTAGGTAATCCCTGGTAATCACCGGTAATCATTGGTAATCTCCAGTAATCCTTGGTAATCGCCGGTAATCCTTGGTAATCGCCGGTAATCCTTGGTAATCACCGGTAATCCCTAGTAATCGCCGGCAATCCCTGGTCATCACTAGGTAATCGTTGGTAATCATCAGGTAATCGTTGGTAATCATCAGGTAATCTTTGGTAATCACTAAGTAATCCAGCCAGGAAATTCCTGGTAATCTTTCGTAATCACTGGTAATCTTTGGGAATCACTGGTAATCTTTGGGAATCACTGGTAATCTTTAGGAATCACTGGTAATCTGTGGTAATCAATGGCAATCTTTGGTGATCTCTAGTAATCTTTTGTCAGTGGTAATCTTCGGAAACCCTTGGTAATCATAGGTAATCTTCGGTAATCATTGGTAATCTTTGGTAATCCTTGGTAATCTTCACTTTTTGGTAATCAGGTGTACACGATTTTTTCGAGTTGGGCACCCCTCGGGCCTGCCTGTGTGTGGCAGCCTGGCAGTGTCTAGACTAGCCTTCTGGCGGTGCAGTTTTCCTCTGGCCGGCCACGACTTTCGATCTATACAAGGCTGCCACACACACGCACACTGACGCATACTATCGGACACGCGCGCTCGCACACTGTAAGCAAAAAAGTGTCGTTTAAACGTAAATATGAGAACTTTAAAGGTTTTCATATATTTTTTTTTTTTTTGCAACTAAGTGAAAGAGAGTGAAAAGCACGAAAAGCAATTGTGACGACACGGTTTGCGATAATATTCTCGTATTTGAGACCAATGCGTTTCACCGTAGCTAGCTCACTAACACACGCACACGCTCGCTGCACACGTGCTCGACTATGGCGGGCGGCGGGCGGGCGCGACCCGCCTGGAATCTGCAGTGTCGGCGTGCGGGTGGGTGTGCTTGTGCGTCTCTGCGACTCACGGCTCACGGCGGTGGTGACACCGCCATAGCGGCGCGGGGACACTTGACTCTCGCAGAGCCGCGCGGCGGCGGCGGCGGCAGCGGTCGCAGCGCTTGCTTTTGAGGCCAGCAAAGCAACCAAGATACAAAAACCGTCACTCAAATAATTCAAAAATAATTCCACACCAACAAATCACGTGAGAGAAAGTGGGGGGAATCATAATTACATTTACGTATTTTTAATAACTTTATCGTTCTATCTAAATCGCTTAAGAAAAGTTGTGATCTGGGAAAACTGATTAGTCGAAAACGAAAAAGATGTGGCACAACGGTCAAAAAGCAGTTTCGCAGCACACATGACGCAGAAGAGGACGAGGGGAAGAAAAAGTGCGAGTAAAAGAGTAATGCGTATGGTGCCTAGTGCATCAACACGCACACGCGCTGTTATGGCAGTGCGAGTTATTGATCGGCCCGCTGCCACCGTACGCAGCACGGTAGCGGCCGGGCCTGCAGAGTGAAAAGTGAGCCAATCATTTATAACTTTTTTTTTGTGGCTGCAGCCTGCTGCTTAATCCCGCCGCTGCTGCTTCTGCAAGTGTGAAAGGTCACGGAGGGTGATGGAGGAGAGGGACGTGCTCGCGGTGTTGGCCGCGGTCTGGTCGCGGGTCCCGCGCCAATGAGAGGCCGCGTTGGGCCCATGTGTGCGGCCTGACGACCCAGGCCCAGCCCTTTCTGTCTGCCTCTCGCCCTCACCCTGCGTCTCTGAATATCTTTTTACTGTTTTCGTGGAAAACGTCTGCTTCTGTCGCTGCGCCGCGTCTGCGCTTGCGTTCCGTCGGGGCCGCCTTCAGCCTTCGTCTTTATTGTATTTTTATGTTTTACGAACAACAAGCGTTCTTGTGGACAGACCTTACGTAAATGCCCTCTTCATGATGTGTCCGTGTATCATTGGCGCATTTTAAATACATTTCTGCCAGTCGTTTACAGGGCGGAGCACAGACCTCTTCCTTTTCAAGATGAGAAGACACCAGCTCCCGATTTGGAGCTATTGTAAAGATTGATCTCGTACGTTAGGATATCTCAAATAGATTTATACAATTTTGGGGATGCACTGTATCGTAGAGGGTCAGACTGAAAACTGGCTACATCGTTTTAAAGATTCTCTGGAAGGAAATGGTGGAGGTGGGGCCGACCTTACTCCTCTCTTACCTCTCCGCTTGCCCCGCTCCCCTCACGTGTCGCTCACGTGGGCTCCTGCGAAAAAAATAGTTTGGTAGCCCCTGACACCAGACAGGGTAGGCCAACCCGCCACGCAGCCGTGCCTACACTGACCGTTGTTGCCTACCCACCAGGCGGCTCGTACTCCCGAAGTCCATGCTATCGGGGGCGACGACTCACCTCCGCCCCCCGTGCGTGCCACTGACCAGTGCTAATTAATTTGGGAAGGAAGCCCTAGGAGAGTGTGCGTGGAGCGCAAAGCCCACCCCCTCAGGGGACCCTCCGAGGGCATGGGGGGACACCCGACACCTGCTGCCGACACACTGCGGGGATCTGCGCGCGCGGGAGCCCTGCGTCTGCCGTTAGGCGTCGGCGGTACCTCTCTAAAAATAAAATAATAATTCGTGAGACACTTTTGCTGTTAATATAGACTTGGTCTTAAAATTCGGATCGGCGCAGCAACTTTCCTATCCGTAATTTGCATTTTCACATCAGTATTTTACGTTCTGGAGTTCTGAAATTTCTCATCCAACGTGTTATGATTTTATTTGATTTTATTGGGGGAAAGGGGGAGGGTATTGGTTTACAACACATTTCCATACGTACTGCAGCTGCAGGTATTTTTTTTATTTATTTTCAGGTAAAGAGTAATTGCTTGTGTATATGGGCGTAGGCGCTCTTAGACATGCAAGCAGGCATTGCCTCCTGGTCCGGATGGGCTGGCTCGGTTTGGCCCTGCCGTTTGGTATGGTCCGCGTGGCCCCCCCTCGGGGCCCCCGTGCGGAACCATCCTGTGAGTTTGCTCTTCCGCCACGCCCCCGTCCTGTGGCCCCGCGGCCCGCGAGGAGGCAAAGTGAGCTGCTGCTGCTGAGGCCGAGCGGCGCGCGGAGCGGCGTGGTTGTTGGTGCCGTATGGAGCGACGCCGTCTGCTAGCGAGGATTAATTACCCTGCATTGCGCTGAGTAATTACTTGCTGTCTCCAAGAAGGCTCGCCTCGGCTGGGCGACGACGCGGTGCCTGCGGTGCGGTGGCGTTGCAGTTGACGGCGAGGGCGCGCGCGGACTCGTGTTTTTTACGTTTTGCAACTGGAGGGCAATATCCACCCGCGCACTCGTGGGATACGCAGTGCAGTCGGAAGTTACATGGCAAATCGTCCACCTGGTTGACCTGACCTGGTACATGCACCCGGAGTATGGGCGGCGAATGTGTGCAAAAGTCTCTTTAGACGGGTGGCCGACCGCGTGGCTCCTGTCACGTATCCGCAGCCAGGTGGTGTACCCCCAGCGCGGCCTAGCCTAGCGGTACTCGAGATATGCGCGCGGCCTGCCTAGCCCGGCCCGGGTCCTAGCCACAAAACGTTATGACAAAATTTTTATTGCGGGATTGTGGCGGGCGTGTCCTGTCCTACTAGCTACGGCAAGCGTCGGGGAACCAACGTGCTGCATCTGTGTTACCTTTTTAGCTCGGCTTGTAGTCCTCGGCAGCAGCTCAAGTAGTGCAGACCGCGTCGCGGGGCGGACCCCTCTGAGGTGAAATGGTTTTAGGAGGAAATGCGTTTGCAAGAATATTATTATTGGGCGGTTTGGTTTTGCGGTTTGTTTGTGGGTGCAGCGTTGTTGCGCTGCGCCCTTCCGCGCGCCGAGTGGCGTGATGAGGTACGCCCCGCCCCACCCCACC
>NW_026267439.1:188048-188940 GCF_000697945.3 Frankliniella occidentalis | reverse complement strand
CCCCGCCCCGCCCCGCCGCACCGTCGTCGTCGCCCGAGCGAATAACTGAACGCGGTGGCGCCGCTGCTGCCCCACCGCGTTTTACCAAACGGGCGAAACGGTACATACACTCCACTCCGTGACATGCGCGTGCTCCCCCCGCCCGCTGCCGCCGCTCGGGCTGCGCTGCCACACACACCGGACGGACGGACGACTACCGGGGTCCTATGGCGAGCATATGATGAGAAAGGGAGAGAAAACACACACACACACACACCCCATCACACGGTTTTACGGCAAATTGGCCAGATTGAGGAGCGAGTTCCGTGTTGTGTCGGCTGGTTCGCGTGCGTGCGCGTGCTGTGCGCGCACTGGTGGCGCTGCCGGCGCGGCGTGAAGGCCACGGCCGGGGCTGCTCCGAGCTGCTCTGAGCTAGTGCGAGCTGCGCCTCGCGAGCCGGCGGTGGCGGGACGGACGGACAGCATACAGCAGGGCCCCTCCGCCTCGCCTCCCACTGATTGAAGCGAGTTAGCAAACACACTCGAGTGCGACGCTTATTTCGATGACTTCGAACTTTTTCTCCTCGCTCGCTTGTTGCGCTTCGTAATCGCCGCGCCGGTGCTCTTTTATCTTTTGTTTCGCCGCCTGCTCTCTATCTGTCCCTCCTCCTCGCTCTTGTCATGGCCAGAGATATTGACGGATCGCTTTCTCTGTTGTTGCAGGTGAGCGCCCGCAGAGGACTTCCCTCCTGCTCCTCCTGCTCCTCCTCGTCCTGGACCCGCCTGGTTCGGTTCGGTTCAGCTCGGCTCCTCCCATGAGCAGCTGCCACACATGCTTACTACACCCTCCGGTTCGGCGGCGGTCGACCCCGCCGCCGCTGCTTTGCTTCATCCTTTTTCGCGCCGGTATCCAT
>NW_026267439.1:185407-186193 GCF_000697945.3 Frankliniella occidentalis | reverse complement strand
CCCGCCCCGCCCCGGGCCGTCACTGGCGGCTCATCCGCGCGCCGCGCTGGATTTCTCCGATAAATCACTGCCGCATGGCCTTTGACTGGCTGCATGATGGCATGGTGGTCGGTCTCGATAAGTCACTACTACCTACCGGCCGTGCCCGTGTGCCGTCCCGGGGATGAGGCCGCGAGCAGCGCGGCGGGCGCGCGGGCCGGGCTGGGCCGGCGCGGGCCTGCCGGGGCCTGCTGGGCTGGCTGGGCTGGGGGAGTTTTCTCCTTGTTTTCTGCTCGGCTGGTGGCGGGCGATGGCCGCGATGGCGATCATCCTTGGCTGGTGCTGCTGCCTTGCTTCGAGTTTGGCAGCGCCACGCAGTCGAACGGTACAATAAATTTCACTCCGTCACTCCTTTGCTCCGGCCAAGTCAGAGTCGGTGCAGCAGCGGCAGCAGCAAGCAGCAAGCAAGCAAGCAGCTGCCTCCTACTAGGAGGCGCCCGCTATCGGCGCTCGCTCGGCCGCGGAGCTGCTGTGCTGGCAGTTTTACTTTGCGATCAAGATCAGCTGATTGCCGGTCGAGATTTGCGTGGAGGGTTAATTTGTTTCGCCTCGTCCGCCCAAACGGACGGCGGCGGCGCCGCGCGCCACGAGCGCCATGCCTCAACGAGACGAGCGCCCGCGCGCCAATAGTGCCTGTCGTTTATGAGTCTATGCAGGGGGTAGAAACGGAGCGCTCAGGCCGCACACCATGCGCGTCCCCGGCCGCGCGCCAGCCGGTCGAGCACACGCATGTCTTTTCCGCATTTT
>NW_026267439.1:178529-183852 GCF_000697945.3 Frankliniella occidentalis | reverse complement strand
AAAAATGCGGAAAAGACATGCGTGTGCTCGACCGGCTGGCGCGCGGCCGGGGACGCGCATGGTGTGCGGCCTGAGCGCTCCGTTTCTACCCCCTGGTCTATGGCGACAAGGTCGCGAGCGAGGGGCCTCCTTGTGTCCGACTATGATTTTTGCCTCTTCCTCCTCACTCGCTCCCTCTCTCTCTCCCCCTTTCTCCCTCCGTCTCACTCCCCCCACCCCCCCTTCACCCCAGCAGCGCCACGTCCGCGAGCTAGTTATTCTATTGTTCTGCTCGTCCATAATTCGTTTGAATAATCGCTCTGGAACGAGACGCAGAAAAACGAAGGCAGGGGTGACTCATCATTGTCTGTGTGTGTGCGAGCGCGTCGCTTGTCTAGTGCAAGCCAATTGCCTCATTCAAAGGCGCCGTCGCGGCGGCGCGGTGCGCCGCTTGGGGCTGCTGGAGCCAGAGCTTGCGGAGGGAACGAACATTGGTTCAGATGACATTTTCCGGCATCTCTCCTCACTCTCTCTGACTCTCTCAGCTTGCAGCCGGGTCGGGCGCGAGCGTCGTACGCCCGCGGAGAGGAGACGAACGGGTCCGGCCATCATAGGCCGTAGCGTTCGCTGCTGAATCGGGGACGAGCAGGACAAGGACAGGGACATTTCTCAGGCAGGACCCTTCCTCCAGCAGGACAGGACGCAGGACGGGCTTGTGCGTTGGTGTGTCGTGGTGGTGTGCCTGTGGTGCGGTGGCGTGCCTTGGCCTAGGAGCCAGCCGTGTGGGCGTGGCGCTGGTGCGGCGTGGCGTGGCGTGGCGGCTCCGCGCGGCGGCCTTGCGCGCGCCCACAGCGGTGCGGGCACGGGGCACCGGGCGGACACGGAGTCAGCTGGAGCTCCGGCCTAGGCTGCCACTGGCCGCTGGAAAAAGGGCTGCTCTATGGAAAGACCGAGGCGCTGGTTGTTGAAAGAGGCCACCATTGCTTTTATCACGGCTATCATTTATTTGACCTCTGGGCTGGGCTGTAAACGGTCGTGAGCTCTGTTAGCTTTGAAGAACTCCCAGGAAAACTACTGAGATTTTGAGGAAGTCTCCTAAAAATGTGCAGTACTTTCCATTATGTTTTGAGGAGACTTTTTCAAAATCTGGGGAGTTTTCCTCAATCTATGCGGGAGGTCCTCAAAGTTTTCCCCTTTTCCTCAAAAAGACATTGTTTTTTACCGTGATAGTTGTGGAAACAGATTTTGTATTACGTGTTGAATTGAGAGCGATGGTCTTGCGAGCGCGCTCACCTATCCCGCGCGGCTTCTTATGTCGCACCCTCGACTCATCCAAGTACGTGGAAGCGCCCCCCGAATCCCCCGGCCGGGATGCGCTTCGGCTTCCCACGGGACGCCGCGGTATGGGTTTGCTTTGCAGAAATAAGCGATTAATGCTGTATGGGGACGGCGCCGTCGTGTGAGAACCGATTTGAGCCGGGGTTGGATTGTGTGTCCCATCCGTGTGGGTATCCCTCGTGTGGCAACCGGATCCCCGACGTGAAAAGTGATCCCCCTCTCTACGCGGTCGGGGCGGGCAGCAGGGGGGAAGTGGGCAGCGGTGGGGATCGAGTCTGGCCTGTGCTTGCTCCCGGTGGGTCCCGCTGCCGTAGGTGGGCCCCCCTGGGTCCCACGGGCAGGTCCGGGGGCCGCCCTTGGGTTGGGCCCCTCGGGGGGCGAGTGGTGCTGACAATGAGAGAGAGAGAGAGAAGAGGGAAAGGTGCGGTGTGGAAGGGGGGGGGGGAGTAGAGATCAGAAACCCCGTGCATGTGTTGTCCGGGGGATCTGCTTCAAGCAGTGTACAGTTTACATTGAAGCACTGTACAGTCTGGCCTGTGGTTTTATCGAATTTCTTCTCGGCCCGCGTGGCCGTGGCCGTGGCGACGGCGGCGTTGCCCGGGCGAATCATTTATTTTGACGTTAATGTATTCTGGCCCAGCTTCTGACGTATTCCCCACCTATCCACCCGCGTGACTATGATTCAATTTTATTTTTATTTTAAAAATTAAAAAATCTTTTAATAGTGTACCTTTTTTTTTCTCAAAAATTATCGAGAAGAAAAAAAAGGGGGAGGGGGCAATAATCCTAATTAGTTCGACGGCGTTGCTGCGCCCAGTGCGCGTGGGCCTGGGCTGATGAGAGCGCGCGGCGACTTAAAAATTGCGTCGATATATTTATTTCTGCATTAGCGTTTGTTGAAGGTGGAAGTAATTATTATTATTGGCGGACGGGGCCCGGCCCGGGCGGGTCAATTAGTGCGGCCGCCTCTCTCGGGGGGCATCGCACCCACCACCGGGGCGCAGGGCGCTGCACCCATCAGCTGCAGCTTATTGTAATCAGCGCAAATCTGTGCGAACTTTCTTTTTTCCCTCTTTTCCGTGTACCCATCAGGTTTTTTTTTACGTACGTCTAAATCATTTCTCTTTACGTACGTCTCAATCATTTCTTTTTACGAACGTCTAAATAATTTTTTTCCCTCTTTTGTGAAATAGTATTATTTTTGTCACTCTATTCAACCAAAGTATAATAAAATGCCCAGTCGTGTGTGATATAGGGTTTTGGGGGACCACCCTGTATTTTTACTGCCGATGGTGTTCCCGCGCCGTCTATTTGTTACGTTTTTTTGTGAGGAGATGAGCGGGCCTTGTTGACCGCTGCGCGCCGCTTTGTCGATGGACGATGACACAGCGTGGTGGCGCTTCTTTCTATAGCTTTGCTGCTGCTGCGCGTAGCCTTTTGCCTCATTGGCTTGAGAAATCATCCCGCAGGAGGCGCGGTCGCGGTCGGTTCTGCTCTGTCCAGCCAGCCGGTCCCAAGGGGCCCGGGGATGCCTGGGACGTCTTGATCAGGCCGAACCGATTGTGTTGGGGCCCACAAGCAGAGGCCCCGTCCCGGCCGTCCCGGCGGCGCCTCGACAGTAAACGATGACTTTATGCCTTGTCGTATTTCATGGCGCGCGGCATTGTCGTCGAAAACTGTTGCAGATATTTAATGGCCCGGCGCCATCGTCTACCACATCATCATCATCGGCGTGGTCGGTCGGGGGTCGTCACTATTGATTGTACACGAGTCGGCCGCCCTGGGACGCGACGGGTTCTCTGCGCCATGATTTAATGGAATTGGACGGGGACGCAGGCTTTGGGCCACCATAAGCGAACGACGCGACACACCAATCGACTTGTTTCTTTATTGTCATTGTAATAGGTTTAATGTATTATGCTGTTAGTTTTTTAAAATTCGTTTTTTTTATTTCTATTTAAGTTTTTGGGTCGGAAAAGGTCTTTCTGTTAGCCAGACCCATAGCAAGCTCGCTCCCGCTTTCCCCGAAACAAGATGTCTTGTTCGTAGTGTTCCCACTGCCGTGTGCCCCCACGGCTGTGTGCCTTCGGACCCGTACTCTCACCGGGCTGACATGGGCTGACATGGCCGCACTTGCTATCCCACACCTTTCCCCACGTTTGCCATTCATTGTAGTGGAGGGGGCAGCATAGTCGGGCCGAGTCCAGCGCTGCTGCTGCTGCTGCATTGTTGCTGATAAGGGGAGGCGAGGAGCCCGGCCGGCCCAGAGCCGGTTGATCGGCCAGAAGAGCGAGCGGCCCAGATCTGCCCCGTCAGATCTGAGATGGGACGGGATGGGGTCGAGGTGCGGGAACAATCGCCGCGGCCGCCGCCAAGAGGAGGAGGAGGATGAGGAGGAGGAGCAGCAAGCGGCGGCAGGACGACGAGAATGGGGAAATAATTCGTCCGCGATGCGTCGTGTACAACAGGCGCGCGACGCAACGCTGCCGGCCCGGAACCGATTGGTATCGGGGAGACAAAGGCGCCGGCCCGCGGGGCTCCGCGGCGCCGACAGGACCGACAGGACGGCGTAAAAAGCGTGTTTTTGTGGCGCGCGATAGGAGTGGAGCGCGGGGCGCTACCGGCGGAGGAGGAGGTGGCCGACGGCGGGCAGGTGCTCCGCTCTGGTGATAGCTACCGGTGGAGGAGGAGGCGGCCGACGGGCAGGTGCTCTGCTCTGGTGATAAGCGCCCGCATCATGTAGTGTGGGATGTGGAAGCGATCGCGCTGGCAGGCGTGTGTGAATAACCCCTGGCAGACACCACTGTGCACCACCGCGAATCATGGGATTCTGAAGGGGGGATATATAGTCGACGCGGTGGTGCTGGCTCTGGCCGCCAAATGCACGTGTCACAGCCCCCCCTTGGAGGAAAAGGTGGGGGGGGGGGGGTATTTCACTTGCGGCAGCCCCCCCTTCCCCCTCGCCCCCGACCCCCCTAAGAGGCCGCGCGCTGCGGGTGCCCCCAGAGTACCCACCTTTACCCGGCCCGGCAGGCGGCCCCTTCAGGCGGAAACAATGTGGGTACCTCTACGTACCTTGCGGTGAGTGCCCTGCGCGCCGCGGCTCCGTAACTCTGTGGGCGCGCTTGCGTATGTATCTGTCAGCGAGCCTCGCCGTGCCTGCGCCGCGCGCGCTGCGCCTCGCTCCGGAAGTGAACCCGCCTGGCTTTACCCCACCCGCGGGGCGCGGGGCGGGGCGGGGTGGACGCACGGACCATCACGCAGAGGGGCCCGGCCCCCGGCCGCTGGCCCGCAGGTGGACAGCGCAGAGGGGGAGGGGGAAGCTTTTAGTTTGCCGCGGTCAGCATATTGTAATGCCTTAGCTGCTTCGCTGGGAAACTCCCGCGCCGCCACCGCGCTGGCGCGCTTCCATTTGAATGCGGATCGCGAACCCGCCGCCGCGTGGCGCGCCCCGGTCTCTGTCAAGTCTATTCTGCAAGTGTGAGAGAGATGGATAGAGACGGGGTGGGGGGGATATGCGGGTGGCGTGGCGGAATGCGCGTGTCCAGGCGCGACACACACACAGGCACACTCACGTACGTGCAGTGTTTTGGGAGGGTCTGCCCAGTCATGAGAAAGTCGGACCGGACCCCCTCCCCTCCCCCCTTTCCTCCGGAATCGCACCGCATCGCTCACGGAGGCGTGCGTGGTCACTATCAGCCTGGTGGCGTGGCGCGGCGTCGACCTAAAAAAAAGAACACGGGGCTCTCCGCGTCGTCGTGTGCCGTACCCGGAGCCCCGCCGCGGCCCCACTCGGCTGCTCACTCGTGGGCCAAAACCGCGGCGTCGCGCGGTGTGCGACGCCCCTATGATGGGCCCCGGAACCGAGTCGGTTTGGTATACAGACATACAGCCCAGCGAAGCCGAAAAAAAATATAAAAAGTGGGGAGGTAGAGGCGGTCCAAGGCGACCACGCCCCGCCGCGCGCCTGACCCGGCCTCGGCCCCGCAGCGGCGGCAGCGCTGGG
>NW_026267439.1:171619-178479 GCF_000697945.3 Frankliniella occidentalis | reverse complement strand
GCCCCGCCCCGCCCCGCTCCGCCCCGCCGTGGAGAGCCACTCGGAGGAGTCGCAATGGAATGGCGCCGCGCGGCCCGCGGGCCCCGTCCGGTCGTTGGAAGGTGGCGTCGTCGCGGCTTGGGTCGCGGGGCCCCGCGGTGGTGGGTGACGCTATGGGTGCGAGAGAGACGGGAGAGCCTCTCGGTGGAGTACCAGGTGGAGGTGGAGTGAGGGAGTGACAACGCTTGTCTCGTTCGTCTCGTCTCACTCACTCACCCGTCTCCCTCACTCACCCGTCTCCCTCCTTGTCGTGCACCTTTCACTCGGCACGCCCGCACATATATCGCTGCGTACGAATAATATCGCAGACGCCCCGACGGCGCCCGTCCTGGTTTTCTTTTTTCCAGTGGTTCGGTTTCTGTTGTCTTGCCAAACAGCTTGCCCCCTTACCGTAGCGCGGGTGGTGGCGCGAGCTGGCTGACACACGAGTGCAGTGCGGACGTGTCATGAGAGGTGAAGGCTGCTCAGGAGAGCGACGACGCGACGCGACGCGTCCCGTTTTGTATTCGGCAAATGTTTTCCGAAGCCGGTTTGTTTCCTTTCGCGTCCCGCCTGTTTGTTTGCGCTGCTGCCTGCTGTCGGGGGCGGGGCGGGGCGGAGCTGGCGTTGTGCTGAGCGGAACAGGGGCCGCGAGGTACCTGTCACCGCCCGCGGGGAGAAGCTCCACTTCTTGGTAGTAGTATCTCTAGCGTGCCGCGATTCTTGTTTTGCGTAATAACCGTTGGCTTTGTATGGTATTACGTTTCATAGCCCTGGGTTTAGTAGCGGTGTGGGTGTGTGTGGGACGTCAAGGTATACCCCCTACCTACCTTCCCCCTTGCAGCTCCCAGTAGCTCCTAATTGCCCGTCGCCTTGCGCGACCCTTGGTTGTTTTTGTTTGATTTGTTGTTTTTTGGTTTTCCACCGCCAACTTCTCGAGATGTTTCCGCGGCCGCCCCCGCCTCCCCCACCCGCCTCGCCGCCGGCAAAAAGGCGGCAATGAGCAAATAATGGCGTCGTGGTGTTATTGTTTTGCCGTCTGGTCCCGGCGGGCTTCTGCTGCCTTGCTGCCTGGTCCTTGAGAGCGTCCTGCTGACGGCCGAGAGTATCTCGTCGAGCGATCCTGCGAGGGTCCGCGCAGACAGAGGGGGACCTGCTGCAGGGGGTCCCGGACCTGCCTTTCTCATCCCGTCGACCGGGGTCAGCGCGGTCCTGGCCGGGGGGTCACGGCGCCCTGCCCCGCCCCGCCACGCCCCGCCACTCGGTGCGGTACGGCCCGGGCCGTTTGCGGTCTGGAAAGGGAAAGCTCTCTGGTGTTCTCGCGGGTCCGGTCCGGTCGAGTCCGGCCCGGCGCAGGCCGACGGCAGGCAGTGCCACCTGTCGAGCGTCCGTCACACACTCGCGGCTCACTCGCGGGGCCTTGGGCCGCGGCTCAGCTGCGTGGCAGCCAGCGCCCTGGTCCTTTCTCCCGCTCTCCCGGCACGACGCCGCCCTCCTGCAGGGCCCTTTCCAAGCCATAGCGCCGACGACGGGACCCGGTAATTTTCCCTTCCGAACAGCTGGGAGCAAACGCGCAAGAAGATGGATCACGGGATCCCCGCATCCAAGAGCAGTACACGTCCTGCTCCTCGTCCGGTGCGCTGCTCGCGCCTCAGGCGTCACGGATTAAGCGCGTTAACGCGTACACTGTTAGTCTGGGGTGCCAAGAGAGCGGGTCTTATTAATGTGCAGTTTGGACAGGGAAAACCAGAAGGTGTCCAGTAAGTTGTCGACGTAAGTCACCAGATTCTTGGATCGGGCCGTCGGACACCTCACCTCGGGATCATCATCCAGAAACTACGTGTGCCATTCGCCGTTACGAAACTGCTTCGCCTTCGCTCAGCTGTGAGCTATCTCTTGAAACGCCTGATGGGTAGGCAACATATCGCCTGCAGTGCATGCGTGCACTGCGGGGTGGCCTACCCTGAGTCTCGCAGGCGTCGAGCTCCCGTTATCTTGCCGATTGAGTCTGAGGAAAAGGGAAGTACTTTCTGGACGATCCTACCCTAAAGAAGACCAGCTGCTAGGCGCCTCATTTGCAGTGTAGCTCCAAGCTCCAGCCTAACACATGGAGTGTCAGGCCGGCGGGGTCAAAGACTGTGAAGGCGTTGAGCCGCCGCCGCTGGTAGGTGTCCCGGATGCTGCTCTGCAGTTGAGGAGGCACTCTTCTGTGCCCCCCGGGAAGAGGAGGAAGTGGTCGACGGGGGGAGAGGAGGGTGGAAGGGGGCGTCGCGGTGCCTCTTGCGAAATGCAAACAATGTCAAGTCGGGCGGGAGGTGGGCGAGGCGGTGGTGGAAGGTCGTTGCCTGGCCGGCGGCTGGGGCTGCCGGTCGGAACGGCGTTGCAGCGACGCATTGCGAAGGGACCGCGAAAATGAGGAGTGAACAAAAGAGGGTAAAAAGTCGTCCGCTTTGCGGGAGGCCTTCAAGGACAGTGTGTACCGGCGGTGTTCCCCCGCGCGTCATTTGGTTCGGCGTGGTATGTCGCGGCCGACTTGCCCCGCCGCCCCGCCCCGCCAAGCCCGCCCAGGTCCGCGAGCCGAAAGGGTTAAATAGCGAGGATTCCCCGCGCGGTGCACCTCGTTGGAACGCCACCGCCAGGAACGGAACGCCCCGAGGCACTCGGCGTGTCGGGGCGGGGCGGGCGGGGTGCGCTGCCATTGTGCGCTGGCCAAGGGCGTGCGCGTGGTGCGTGCATGGCCGGCAGAGCGTGCGGGGCGGGGCGGCCAAGTCCAAGTTCAGCCACTCTATATTTACTGCGCTTTAGCACCTCGCCCTGGCCAATTGTGCCTGCGGGCGCGGGGCGGGGACGCTCCCGCCCAGGCGCGGTGTCTCAGACGCGGTGTGTCAGCTGAGCGCTGGCGGGCGTCTTCCTGGTCTTCCTTCTCCTGATGTCCGACCTTTCACGACGCGGCAGGTAGGCGCCGCCCGCCGCCCCTCTGCCTTCTCCCCCCTCTGTCCCCGCGGGGCCGTCGGGTCGGGGGGACCCGCGGCGGCGCCCCGGCGCCGCGCTGTGGATCTCTGGGGGCGTTCCAGGCGCCTTAGTGTCCTGCTGCCTTCCCCCGCCACGCCCCGCCACGCCTCCTCCTCCTGCTGCTGGTGGCTCGGCTCTTTGCTTCCGCATGGAAAGCACCTGTGGCCTGTGGCGACGGCGGGTGGCGCGGCGGGGCGGGGCCCCAGCTGGCATCAGGGCTCTGCGCTGGCTTGCGCACAACCCTGTTCGTTCTGCACTTGCATTATTTAATGAGAATAAAAACCTTTCTCGAGGTTGGCGGAGGCGAGGGGGAGCCCACTTCCCCCGGCCCAGGCCAGGCCCCCTGCACTGTACCTAATTGGCTGCCGCCTTCGCCACGCGGCCGAGGATGAAGGCTGCCGGCGTCCAGCTGTATCGTTTTGTTCTGCTCTTTGCTAACGTTTGCTCTTTGTGTCCGCCAGGGGCAAGTTCGCCGCCGTGCGCAAGTGCACGCACCGCGTGACGAGCGTCGAGTACGCGGCCAAGTTCATCCGCAAGCGCCGCCGCTCCATGGACCAGCGCCAGGAGATCCTGCACGAGGTGGCCGTGCTGCGCCTGGCCGGGCGCGCGGGCTCGGCGCGCATCGTGCGCCTGCACGAGGTGTACGAGACGCCCCAGGAGATCGCCATCGTGCTCGAGCTGTGAGTAGTAGTAGTGGCGGGCCAGGCGGGCCCTGCTGTCGCTCGCTTTCTTTTTTCTCTTTTCTTTTACTGGTTTTTTGTTGTTCCTTAACCCGTTCCGTCTGTTCCCTGCAGAGCTGCGGGCGGCGAGCTGCAGCGCGTGGTGGACCTGCAGGACGGACTGCAAGAGGTGGAGGCTGTGCAGGTGATGCGCCAGGTCCTCGAGGGGCTCATCTTCTTGCACGACCACAACATAGCCCATCTGGACCTCAAAGTATGTCGGCTTTCCTCTTTGCTCTCAACTTGTGCGTAGATTTTTGTAAAATTTGATCTTAACCTTTTAAAATTTTGTTTTATTTTTACAGCCTCAAAACATGCTCCTTACTGGAAACTACCCTGAATGTGACATCAAACTTTGTGACTTTGGCATATCGAGGGTCATTCGCAGTGGTATTGAAGTGAGAGAAATACTGGGAACACCAGATTATGTTGGTGAGTTTCATTTCATATTTCTCCCACAAGCATTATTTCATTTATCACTTTTCCATTTTGTAAAGTGTGCTATTTTCTATTTTACAGCTCCAGAAGTCCTCAGCTATGAACCCATCAGTCTAGCCACTGACATTTGGTCTGTGGGCGTCCTAGCTTATGTGCTTTTGAGCGGTTACTCACCTTTTGCTGGAGATACTAAACAAGAAACATTCTGCAATATTTCCCAGTGCACTTTGAATTTCCCAGAAGAACTCTTTGAGGGTGTTTCTGAAGATGCTAGAGATTTTATTAGAACAACATTGCAAACAGATCCAGGGTATGGAAAACCTTTCATAATTTGTCCATAGCCCCTATAGTGTTTAATGTAGATGCCCCTTAAAATTGTACTTTAATGTTTCCAGATGCCGTTTATCAGCCCGACAGTGCCTAGAACACCCTTGGCTCAGCTTCAAGACACCTTTACTTATCGACTCCCTCAGTTCATCCGTTATAAACAGTTGTATTGAGTCTGGCGTTTTTAGCAAAGAAAACAGTGTGGAGAGGGAGCAGGGGGAAAATCAGGCAGACAACTCCGTGTCGAGCTTGGAGACCAGCAGCAGTAGTTGCAGTGTCAGTCCGAGCCCCAGCCCGTCGCCCATTAGCAGCTTATCACTTGCAAGGTGAGTCCTTTCCTTGGTCGGTCTACTCGACTTAGTAATGGAGAAAAAAAAGATAACCATTTTAAATTTCCACTGAAATGCGTAGTTTTTACAAAATTTTGAAACTTATTGTCGCGCTGAAAAAAGAAAACAGTAATAATAAAAACTAATGTTATATCTATTTTTATTATTGGGGTGGAGGAGGTGGGAGTAAATCTTGTTCCGAGACCTTGAGCACAACTGTGGCCGACGCTGACCTTTTTTTGTCCTTTCTTGTCCTTCCCCGCAGCTCCACCTACAGTCGGTCGCAGTCGACGCCGGGTACCAACGGTGTGGTGTGCGGGCGACGGTCCTCACATCCGCTCATCAACGCCGGGGTGACGGTAGGCGTCGCAGACTCCGTGGCCGTGTCCGTGTCGTCGCCCGTGTCCAGTAGACATCAGCTGGCCACCATGCTCACGAGCTCCCCTGTCGAGATTACAGTGGACCGGGGGATCATTTGCTAGCATTTGGCCACGCTGGGGTTCTGCTTGTTCTCCCGGCTCTTCGGATCAAACAACAACTCCTCTAATCGGCAGCCCAAGCGGGTGCAGCAATAAGGAATGCGTGTTTGTGTGTGTGTGTGTGTCGTATCTGCGTGTGCAATTGCAACTTATTGCTGTTCATGTGTGTTGAACATGCGTGAATAGGCCAGATGTTTACCTGATTAATGTACATTTTTGTTTCCTCCCTTATTGTTTTGATTGTGTATGTGTGTATGTGTTTTTGAGAATGACTGTGGGTTGTGAATGTGTTTTAATGTGTTCGTGGCTTTCAAAGCCAATAAAATTGTAAGACATAGTGTGATACTCAAATCGTAAAGGCCATGAGGAACTTTAGGTTTGTAATTGTAATTTTATGCCTCACCAATTCTACTGTAAGATTTGAAAAAAGTGATCCAAATGTGGCTAGCAGAATCACATCCACTCTTTCATGTTATGTGAAAAAGATACTTAGTTGTGATTTGATAACTTCATTTATAATCAATATTGTGTAAATGGGAGTTTTATGGTTGTTGTAAGGTAATTTTAAAATATTTATTGGAATCAGTTAAAATTTTCTCATCAAGTGATAACACTTCTGTTTGTAGTTGAGCATATTCTGCATGTTATGTGATACTTTTTTTTATGGTTGCCTCAAAAATTTCATCTGTGTTTTTATTGTTTTTTGTGAGTGTTGAGGCCTTGTTAGTGAGAGACAGTTGGCCATAGGGAAAATTTCCTTTTCCAGCAAGGGACCATATTCTTTTTCTCATTCAAAGACTTTGATAAATATTTCATTTGACTTACAATTGTCTGATTGATCTGACTTTCAAAAATATTGGACTACATGCTGCTTTATTGCTCTCGCTCGATGTTAAGGTTATTGATCACTGCCATGAGGAAAATCTAAGACCATTGTCCAAGCTGAGTTTTTTTTCTTGAACCAAGGATTTCAAGTGCCTTGACACGTCTTTGACCAAAGTCTGTTCAATATTGTCAATTCTTATTAGCAGTGGTGCCAAAAACTAATGCTTTCTGACTTTCTCCAAAGGAACCAAAATTTATGTTGACATTGTGAGACATTGTATCACCCAAAACTTATGTGCTCAACTCTGACCTCAGTTTTATTTTGGACGTACAAAATATGTGATTGTGGGACTTGACAAGTAGGGTGTATATAAATTTATTTGTGATATAGGGTTGGCTTTGTCGAGTATGTTGGTTTAGTGTTATTATTTTCTTTTTTTTCAATTTCTGTTTGTTAGTTCAGACTTTTTGCTCACTGTTACAGGCCTTTGAAAATTCATAAATTTGGTATTACGTTAAATAAGTAACTCTGATATCCATATATTTTCAATGACAAGTTATCGAATTTTTGAAGACTATCTCAAACCTTGTCGAATTTCATTCTTTTCTTCTGAAGCAACCAACAGAGGTAGTATATAATTTCATTACAATGTTGTGTTTCTTTGGTCTCCTTTTTTCAAAATTCAGTCATTCCGTTTAATTTTCATTCAAAA
>NW_026267439.1:169642-171569 GCF_000697945.3 Frankliniella occidentalis | reverse complement strand
GGGGGGGCTGGGGGGCTCTATCGAGAGGCACGCGCGTGTATCGCCCCTCCCGTTCTGCAACCCCCTCGGCGCGAGGTCGGGTGGGGTCGCGGGCCGGGTCAGGTCAGGTCAGCGGGCCATGAGGTCGTCGACCTATGGGCGAGGAGGACCTGCCCCTGCCGCCCGCGCCCGCCCTCTACCACCACCTTCAGGGCAGTGGAGGTCATGGCGGGGGGAGGGGTTGGTGCTTCTGTTTATCCCCCCTTTGAGCCGCTCGCTCTCTGCCTCTGCCTTTGCCTCACCCTTTGTCAATATTTGACGATGGCTGATGTTGCCCGCGGCCCCTGCTCTCCCCGCCCCGTCGGCCAGCAGCCTCTTATCGGGTGGAAGTGGCGCAGCTGCGGGGGCGGCGGGGGGGATCGGCTCGTGTATTTTATCTTTTTACCTCTCCTCCCTGGGCATGCTAAAAGGGGGATGGGGGCGGGGGCGATCACATCAGGTCAGTGCAGCCCTGCTCCTTTGTGGAGGTGAAGCGAGGGGATAGGGGGAGTACTCTGCTGCTTGTCGCCGTGTGCTCCGGGACCCTGCTGCACGTGTGAGCGGCAGGAAGTGAACCCTCTCTCGGTGCAGTGGGGGGTCAGAGGACAACGCCGTGCGCGCGCGCGGTCCAGTGCAGTCAGCCAGCCCCAATTAAGGGGGCAGCAAAGTCCTCTCGTTGTATCTGCGGACGGCATCTCTCTCTCTCTCTCCCTCTTACTCCGTGAGTCGCAGCAGCGGGGGGTACACCGGTACCCGTGGGGCCGCCGCCGCCGTGCTTGCTGCAGTGCGCTGGACTAATGCCACGGCTTCACAGGGAGCGGTCCGGCGGGGCAGGGCGGGGCAGGAGGACTTCTCTTCCGGCTCGGCTATCTCTGCGCCGCCGCCGTGTCGCTGTGAGCGCGCTGACCTGCCCCTGCCCCCTACCCTGCCTCCCCCTCCCCCAACCCTTTCCCACCGCCGGTGATATCGATGCTGATATCGTGGCTGTGGGCGATGCTACGTCGGGCCGCCCATTAGCCCAGCCTCCCCCGTGCAGCAGCGCCGCGCGCACTCCCCCGGTGTAAGCCTGCCTCGCCCCGCTCCGCCCCGCCCCGCCCTGCCCCACCTCGGCTTACCGTTAGCGGGCGGGCCGCGTCCACGTCGGGTTTCAGTTAATGGACCTCCCCGGGGGTGGCCCAAGCCAAGCCCAGTCGCCCGGCCGGACCGGACGTCACTGTGATTGATCGCATTTAGGGGGTGACGGGGCGACACGGCCCGCGGGTGACCGGAGGGTGACACTTCCCCTAAAACGGATTGTGGGGCGGGCGAGCGCGGCGCTCTATGGCCGCCCGCCCTCCCGCCCTCCGGGGATGCGCCCTAGTTGCTTGCTCGCGGAGGGGGTGGCCCTGCACCACACCGCCCGGGGCCGGGTGGGTCTGGGGGTGGCGCGGGCGGGCCTAGCCTAGGCTGGCCCGGTTCGGCTGAGTTTGACCCAGAAACGAGCTCTCGTGTGGGGGAGGGGGAAGGGCTACGCTGCGCTGCACCGCCGCCAGCAACCCTTCGGCTGATCGGCTGGTCCTTAACACGTGATCTACAATGTTTTCACGCTCCCATGTTAAATCATAGACACCAAAAAAATGACCCACAAGGAACGTGTTGAGGTGGCTAAGCCGTGGGGAGAGCGAGCTGGAGGTTGGAAAAGCTATACCTCCCAACCTGCTGGGAGTGCGGGTACGCGTGCCCGCGGCCCGCGCACCTCGTGACCGAGTTTGACGACACGGACGGGTGGACGAGAAGCCAACCCGCCCGCCCCGCCTGGCTCGACACTGCCAATCAAAAAGCTGCTGCTTGTGGCCGCGATGGGAGTCGCGCTAGTGGTGGCGGCGCGCGGTCACAGCTACCGGAACTGGGTCGTTCGGGAGGGAGGGGG
>NW_026267439.1:157267-166087 GCF_000697945.3 Frankliniella occidentalis | reverse complement strand
GTCTGCCGCGGCGGGACCGCCAGGAATTTGGCGCGCCACGCCGCGTCGCGCACTCGCATCACCTGCTGCCATGCGCCGGGCCGAAAGCGCTTTCAGCGGCGCCCGCCCCGCGCCGCCGCCGCCGCACCCACTCCGTCTGCTGTCTGTCTGTCTATCTGTCTGAAGGAAGCAAGGCGTCGCGACGCTCTGACCCTCATGAAGTTTCTATTGTCTTGGCGCCGGACATTTTCTGCTGTCAGCAGCAGTAGTGCCACCACAAGCGGTTCAAAGTACCTTACATGGCACACAAGCTTACTTTTGCTGTGCGCGGATAGAATTTTTCTCCTTGTTGTTGTTTTGAATTTTACGACGACGACGTCGCGCCGCGACGCGTGCTCTCGCATATGCATTCTCCGCGAGAGGCTCGCGCGCCCGGCAGGTGCCGTTGTCGCTGTCCGGCTGTCTGCCGCCGCGTCCGCCTGTCTCTGTCCACTCATCCGCTTCGCACTAACACGAGCGCCAAACGCCTTTGTCTCGTCTTTTACTACCGTTTTCTCCCCGTATCTATCTATCTCTCTCTCCTCTCCTAGAGCCTCTCCCGCCCGCCGCCGCCGCACCGCGCTGCTGCGGTGTGACTTTTACTCTCTATTTCTGGCCCCGATGGCGAGGAATTGGTCTTGGTGTCGCGGGGTGCAGCTCCACCACCACGCCCGTGACCGGCGCACGCGGTGACGTAGCTAGCTCGCCACGTGCTCCTCACGGCTCCTCACTCCTCGCGGCATCTGCCTTGCTTTTCTTCCTACTGTGAAGAGAAAAGCACCTGTGTTTGTGTGTGTCGCACAAGTCGAGGTCAAGGGTTTTGAATTATTAACTGCGGACAGAAGGAGGCGGACGGACAGGACAGGGCAGGTGTGGTGTGTGTGTGTGCGCGCGTTTGGATCGGGGTCAGGCGGTGCAAGTGCAGTGGCGCCAGGAGCGCCAGGACCGCCCGCTGCTGGGCCGGCGCCATGGGCCTCCTCCCCTCCGCCCTCCGCCTGCCTCCTTGGCATTGGCGGCGGAGAGCAAGAGAGCGGCGAATCAGGAACAGATGGCGGAACTTGCGAAAGTATTCCCTCTGATGCGCGTCATTAACATCGCAATACGCGAAACGAACAACAAAAACTCTGTAGCGTATGCATATTATTTTCGCACCTTGACAACACCCGCGCGCCGCCGCCGGTTGCGCGCGTCGGATCCGCGGGCGTGTGAGTACGTAAATACTGTGAGCTGCGGTGGCACTGCTGTCTCGGAGACATATTAGCCCTGGTAATGAAGCCAGCCGATTTTGAAATTCGCGCCACCCCCGCTGGTCTGGCTCCTCTGGCTGCTTCATCCTCGTTCCTCCTGGCCCGGCGGTGGTGCTCTGTGCTGAGAGGAGAGGAGGACGGGATGACATTTCGGAAGCGGCCCGCGAGTGAGCCCCATGGAATGTGACATTTCGGAGGGAAGTAGGAAGAAGGGGGGTGGGGAGAGATGCCAGTGGGGGGGCTTCGCCCACCTGTGTGTGGGGCCAGCGCGCTCTGGTTGTGAGAGAAGGGGGGGGGGTCATAGAGCGCGCGCCGAATCTGGACTGGAAGACGCGACTCGGCGCACACCTGTGTGTGCGTGTGTGTGTGTGTCTATGTATGTGTGTCCAAGACGCAAGGAATTCCCCCGACAATACGCAACAAAGAGAGACTGAGCATTTATTCGGTTTTCCAGGGAACGCGCGCGCGTTGTGTCGTGCCATATTTTTTCTCTAACGAGCCCCCCAGCGGACAGACTGAGAGAGAGGAGGGAGAGGGAGGGTACTAGTACTACTACCATACTCTTTTATTTCCCCTTTGCAGATTCGCAGTATACTGTGCGTTGGTCGCACACTCAGACACACACACACTCACAAAGGGTCGTTGTCATTATTTTGCAACGTTTGCAACGTCACGCGGCTGTGCTGTGCCCTCCTGCTGCACTGCAGCAGTCGCATTGCGTTGCCCCGTGAGAAGGTACATCACGCGGACGTAACAACAGCAGCAACAACCAACAGCCATAGCCATGATGTGGCCGCCGGCGCTGCACATTTTTTGGTGGTTAACCTCGCTGCGCAGTGCAGCAGCAGCCAGTGTTTTACTGCTTGCACTACAACTAGTACGTGCTGCTGGCGGTGATGGTATGCTTAATGAGGTGGCGTGCTGCTGCTGCTGCTGCTGCTGCTGCTGCTGCTGCTACTGCTGTGTTTGATATTCGGTGTGCAACTCGTTATGGCGAGGCACGCTCTGCCCCGGCTGCTGGTTGGTCTGGCCTCAGCCGGGGCTGCGCTGCTCGGCCTGCTCAGCCTGCTCAGCCTGCTCAGCCTGCGCTCAGCAGTTGTAATGAGGGCCGCCTGCATAAAGTCCACGACGCCACACCGCATTAGTGCAGCTCACGTGAGCTGCCGCTGGGTGTTTTGAATTAATGTCGGGAGCAGCAGGAGCAGAATGTGTATCTTTATTTTTATTTTTTTGGCGAGTGTGTAGGTGTGACTGTGTGTGTGTGTAGGTGTGACTCTGTGTGTGGCATTCCCGTCGCGCTGCGCCACGCCGCCGTTGTCACTCCCGAGGAGAAGCGTCCGCGTTCTAGAACTGTCGTCGGGCTTGTCGCGTCTGTGTGTGGGATAGCCCCTGCGAGGTAGGCCGTGCTGTCGAGCACCGGAGTTCGGCGGGGCGGCCTACCCCGCCAGGCGCTCTGCGGGAGAGAACCCCCTGGACAGTTGGCCGTACCGTCGAGCACCTGAGCTCGGCGGGGCTGACTACCCCGCTAGGCGCTCTGCGGGTGAGAAACCCCTGACAGTAGGCCGTCCCGTCGAGCACCTGAATTCGGTGGGGCGGCCTACCCCGTCAGGCGCTCTGCGGGAGAGAACCCCTGCGAGCTAGGCCGTCCCGTCGAGCACCGGAGCTCGGCGGGGCGGCCTTCCCCGCCAGGCGCTAGAACCCCTGGGAGCTAGGCCGTCCCGTCGAGCACCTGAGCTCGACGGGGCGGCCTACCCCGCCAGGCGCTCTGCGTGTAAGCTTTTGGGCAGTGGGCCGTCAAGCGACCTGGACCTGGGGCCTACAGGCGCTCCAACTGACCGGAACTCCTGGGAGTTATGTCGTCGTCGTCCTGTAGAACACTGGAGCTCGGTGGTACAGCCAACCCCGTTTGGCCTTTGCCCGCAGAGGGCCGCCGGCTCCCACCGCGTCTGGCTTGTCTGCGCTTATCCTGATTGCCCCGACTAGCAGACAGACAGGACGACAGACTCGACTGGTTGGCCTGTTGGTCGTTAGCGTTCGATGCGGGCATTTGCCTTCAGGAGTGGCTTATAGAAATAAAAGGAGGTTGGAGAGAGGGGGTCGTGCTCAACCTTCCCGACCGGGTGACGTATCGGTACTGCGCGGCGGGCCTTGTGGCCGTGCTGACCGCGGGGGCGGCCGCCGGGCCCGCCGGTCTGACCTCTACGTGACGCGATGCTTTTTATTGTAAATGGACAGACGCACACTGCGAAGAAGAAAAAAGATGAAAGTGTTATGTCTCTGTTTCTTGTAGCGATCCGCGCAGTGCGCAGTGGTCGCGTGCCGCGTGTCGGGGACGCCTGTCGATAACCGCGACCTTACATGAGCATGATTTTTTTTTGTCTTCTTCTCTCCGCCTCTCCTTTTTCTTTTACTTTTTATTATTGTAGCTGTGCCTTGTTTGGCGGTCCCGAGTATCTGTAGTGTAAGTACGGCGTAGTGGCGGCCGGTGGTGGTCGGGACAGCCGGCCGGCCGGCCGAGCCGAGTGGCGTGGAGTGGAATTTCTCATACTCGCTGACGGCAGGAAACTATTAGCGGGAAGCTAACTGGCGGTGCGGGCGGCATTCTCGCAAGGTCGTAGTGTGATACTGATTGTATCGCTAACTGTGCGTGAACTGCTGCCGCGGCCCACACACACACACGCTCGCCCTTTGAGGGAATTTTTTAGATAGATCCTTGTGGCTGCGTCTCTACCCAAAAATAGTTACCCGTTTTGGTATAAAGATTGACGGTTTTCGTTCCAGTTTTGATCAAATATAGCCGATTAACCTTCTAGTTTTGATAATTTCTTTTCTGTCACCTCATTTTATTAAAGGTGTATGTCCAAGATAGCTTTGTGGTGTACGTCTGTGTGTAACAAGATAGGATTAACGACTTTCTAGGGTTGTTAAATAGGGGTTAAAAAGGCATGAAATTGCCCACACTGTTAAAAGCTTACGGTGAATTTCACTGTAAGCTACGGTGACCCCCTGCAGCACCGTAGCTTACAGTGATATTCACCGTAGCCTACGGTGAAATTTACCGTAGCTTACGGTGAATTCACTGTAGCCTACGGTGATATTCACCGTAGCCTACGGTGACATACACCGTAGGCTACGGTGCTGCAGGGGTTCACCGTAGCTTACGGTGAAATTCACCGTAAGCTTTTTACAGTGCAAAGGTATTAAAATTTTCCACCTTTGTGTAGTTAAATGCCTTTTCTAGGGGTGCTAATTTTTTAATGCCTTTGTAAAGTCATTCAAGTCCTTTTAGGCCTACCTTTGTTTTTCCTCCAGTGATGATGTGTGTGCTTGGTATGGGTTCTCGCGGTCGACGCGGCGTCCAGACCGCCGGAACGTGTTCTACATGGGCCCCGCCCCGCCCACGCACGCCCGCCGTGTATCGGTACCTGTCCTCAACCCAGTTAGGCCCTGCAGCCGCGGCGCAAGGTTGCAGGTGGGTGCGGCGGCCCCCGGGAGGTGAGAGGTGGACAGGGGGGGGGGGAGAAAGCCACGCCTCGGCCTGCCCCGGGGGCGTCCTTGGCCACGAAAAAGGGCCCCACGGACACGGACAACAACACCACGTCCTGCTGCCCGCCCGTGGTGTGTGTGCATACCCCTCGGCCCCTCCAAGTAGGTCGGGTCGCGGCCACGCCTCCTCCGATTTATGTGGCGAAAAGTGTAAATCTCTTCCAGCTTTTGAACTCGTCGGCGCCGCCCCCTCGGCCCCCTTTTCCGTCCCTAATGCGCCTTGGCTGCCGGCTGGCCGCCGGGGCCCTTTCTTCCTCCGGGGCGCGGGGCGGGGCCCGGCGGGGCCCCGCGAGGATTTATTCATTTTGCACGCGGAATGGGAAATGTTGCCGCCCGCTGCCGCCCCGCGCGTGGGCACAATAACTAACCCCCCGCGTACGGCACGGCACCGGCAAACTAAATAAAACGTCCCTCGTTAGAAATCGCCCTATTTTACCGCGCGCGGTGACTTTGTTTTCCCGCGTCGACATTTATTTCCCCTCTCGTCTCGCTCGTTATTATTGCTAATTAGTATTGCCCTCTTCAACTGCGCGATGCCCTCGTATACCTGGCGGCGGCGGTCGCACGGTAAACAAAAAACTCGGAATCGGAGGCGAGAAAAAAATGGAAATTTTAATTTTTGAGGCAGGAAATCGACTTTTAAGGCATCCTCTCGCTTTCGAGCATCCAAAGCCTGATTTAGAGCCGCTCTGCTCTGATTCCGAGGTATGGAGCTCGTAATCCGGGAATCGTCTCTCGAAATCCGGGAATCGTTTTTCGGAATTAGGTAAAAGGTGACTCGGTTTTAGAGACACGTTTACCCGATTTTGGGATCGGTAGCTCGGAATTAGGACAACCTCGGAAATCGAGATTTCCGCCTCGGAATCCGAGTTTTTTGTTTACCGTGCGCGCGCGCGGCCCAAGGAGGAGGCAGCTCAGCGTCCCGTCGAGGACTTAGCGGTGGTGTGGTCTGTCCGCGAGCTTCTTCACGACGACGACAACAACACCGGCGTAATGAATCCAACACGTCGGCGTTACTGTTAATCCGCCGCCCGTTTCGTAGTAATTAAGTTTTGCCGTTGTGCGGCCGGCTGGGGCCGGGCCGGGCCGCGGGCTGGGCGTGCCTTTGCCTTACAAAGACTCATTGTTTGCGGTTCAAATCGTGCCTCGCGGAGCTCAAGCCAAAGCTGCGCGGGGCCTGGGCCTGGGCCGGCCTGCTGCGGCCCCTGGTGGTGGTACAATGCTGCACTTTGTCTCCGCGCAATACGGCCAGCCGTGCGCCCGCGGTCGCGTAGCAGGGGGTTTCAAAAACTTGCTCTCCAAACCGCCAAAATGTAATATGGCCTTGAATGGCATCGCCCAAATGACAATAATTAGCAAACGCTCAAAGCTTCCTGTTAAACTTCTGGCGTCCCTCGGCTGTCTTGGTGGTACCGTACCTGCTTGTCACTCGCGTGTCCAAGGCGGCCGCTGTGTTATTTTTGCCGAGATGTGAAAGACTTTCCGTATGCGTTGTTTATTGTTGTTCCTGGCTGCCGGGACACGCCAGGCCAGGTGGATGTGGCGGCGCGTGTCAACGAGCTGCGCGGCGCGTTTCACTCGCTCCAGTGACCGTTTTTGCTGCTGCTGCTGCTGCTGTTGTTGGCCGTCACTGTAGCCGGCACTGCTACCACCATAGCGCCGCCGCCGCGTACCACATGGTGCAGCCGGGGTGCGCGGGTGAGCACGTGCGGACGCAGAGGTACTCCCCCCTTCTCCCGCGCACTCTACTCTCTTGCTGCTCGCGTGACAAGTACTTTCGAAAACGAGTCCGCTGCTTATCCTCCAGAGGAGGCCGGCCTCCACGCGCGGCGCTCGACATACATTCGCCCGGGACGGAGAGGCGCGGCTGTCAGGGGCCCGGCTGGCCAGGGCGGCAACCTCCTCCTGCCAGTGCCAGTGCCTGCCGACGTGTTGGACCCACCTTCGTCTGGATGGTTTCGTCCTGGAGCGGCAGCCCTGCTTGGCTGGAGGCGCAGCCTCCTT
This sequence comes from Frankliniella occidentalis, assembly GCF_000697945.3. Classification (NCBI taxonomy): domain Eukaryota; kingdom Metazoa; phylum Arthropoda; class Insecta; order Thysanoptera; family Thripidae; genus Frankliniella; species Frankliniella occidentalis. The sequence continues at coordinate 159,272 of NW_026267439.1, read as the reverse complement.
TGGCTATGGAGATGCAGCCTCCCCTAGGGTTCAGCCTCCCCTAGGGTGCAGCCTCCCTTGGCTGGAGGTGCAGCCTCCCTTGGCTGGAGGTGCAGCCTCCCTTGGCTGGAGGTGCAGCCCCCCTGGGCTGGAGGCGCAGGCCCCGGCCCCATGGCTAGAAGCTTAGCCTCCCCCCGCCTGGCTGGAGGTGCAGTCACCCTCGCTGGAGGCGCCCTCTCTCTGGAGGCGCAACCTCTCCTGGCTGGAGGTGCATTTCCCCCCTGGCTGGAGGCACAGCCGCCCTTCTCCTCTCCCCCTGGCCCTGGCTGAAGGCGCAGCGCCCTGTGGCGGCTGGAACTATCGCTACTCCCAAGGCCGGGACGCTAGCACGCCGCTGCGGGCGGAGCCGGGGCGGAGAGTGAGAGAGAGATTTATTCCCGATTAGGATTGATTATATTGCGACCGCGGGGCGGGGTTTAATACATTTGACTCGACCTTACGCCACTTCAGCGCCGTCGTCGTCCGTCGAGGACTTTGTGGGTGGTGCCCGCGGGAGTTAGACTCTACCGCGCTGGCATAAAGGCAGAGTTCTCTGTTCTTTACCTTTTCATTTTGTTTACTTCTTTTACCTCTTCTATCGGACCGAGGTGGAGGATGATAGAGCAGCCCGGAGTTGACGAGGATAGGAAGAAAGACGCGGAGAAAGAGAGAAAGAGAAGAGAACTCTGGCGGGGCGGGCAGGACGTAGCAGCAGCAGCGGGAGACGCGGATACAGTGATGTTGTGACGGCCCGGCCAGGCCCGGCCGCGGCCCCAACCGGTTGGGATAGGTCTTCCTGGCAAGTAGTTGTGCGGGGCTGGGCTGGGCGCGCTGGCGCGGGGGGCGATGCTGGGGCGATGCTGATTTAGTGGGAGTGGCCGGTGCAGTCGTGGGCGCCGCAGCCTCGCTAGTGCAGCATTCCTCTGCTGCTGCTGCGGTGGCGGCGGCGGTGGCGGAAAGTAATGGAATCAAACGCGTCCTGCCTGCTGCAGTGTTTGAACCCTCGACGGGGCGGAAGCGGCCTGCCCGCCATAAAGGCCGTGTGCGCCGTGTGCCCCACGGGTGCGCGGTGGCGGCGGCGTCGCGGTACAGGGAAGGGAGGGAGGGGAAGAAGATGAAAGGGAAGGGAAATCATGTCATTGCCACCACCACGGGGGGGAGGGCGGCGGCGGGGGGCGCCGGGGGAGGGCGAGATGCACTGGCAGTGACTCACGCTTGCTGTGCGTGAGGGGGAGGGCGTGGTGGTGGTGAGGAAGGCACACAGCAGAGCAGACGACGAGGAACCCCCTCCCTCTCTCTTTTTTTGGCATGGCGTCGTCGCCGTCGTCCCGCCGCGTTCCGACAGGACACTGTAACGTGTATGTCATGTCAGTACGCGGCGCTGCTGTGGGACCGCTGCTGCTGTGCGTCGTGTGTCGAATGTCACCGCAGAGAGTGGCCCGGTCCAAGTCCGCCACTGAGTGGAGTGGTCCCCCTCTAGGACTGACTGGGTTGGGCGTCACCGCCGCCGCGCCAATTTAAAACGTCCTTGGGTGTCCCGCCATCTCTCTCTCCAGTAGTGGTGGTGCGGAGGCAGCAGGGCTCCTCGTTCGTCCTTGCCGGTGCAGGCGCGAGGCGCGAGCTGCTCTTGTGATCCATAAGCCACACTCCTCCTTCCTAGGGGGCCTCCCGCAGCGACACGGTAAAGGAGGAAAGCCGCAGCAGAGAGTTTAAAAACCTCCTCCTGCTTGCCCTCGCAATGACGCCGTGACCGAGCCAGACGGCAGACGGGGACATTGGAGCGCGCGGCTCTGCCTGGCGTATGGCTGCTGCTGCTGCTGCTGCTGCTGCTGCTGCTGCTGCTGCTGCTGCTGCTGCTGCTGCTGCTGCTGCTGCTGCTGCGGTCGGCGTTTGACACACGCGGATTAATTTCGTCTCCGTCGGCGGCGGCGACGACCTCCTCGCCGCCGCGCGCTGGGAGTCCGTCCGGGGGTTTATCGGAATCCGA
>NW_026267439.1:156452-157217 GCF_000697945.3 Frankliniella occidentalis | reverse complement strand
GGGGAGGTGCGGGGTGCTGGGCTGGGCGGGGTGCCTCCAGTGGCGCGGCCTGGAGAGTGGTCGGGCTGGGCTGGGCGTCGCTGCGCGCACGAGGTAACGAGACGGAAAACGAGTCTAAGCACTCCTTTTGACGCTCCTCCTCGCGGCCGGCTGGCTGCTCCTGGCGCTGGCCGCCGCGGGCACCTGGCTTGGAGGAACCCGTTCAGGTAGCCCCGCGCGAGGGGGTGACGGTGGTGCTCCTCTCTTATCTGGGTGATGATGGTGATCGTGTTGGTCTCGTTGACCTGCTCCTCCAGAGGAGCGGTGCCAAATGTGCTGCCCGCGCGCTGCTGCTCTCATTCTGGGTAGATGCCCCGGCCTGGGCCTGGCGGCGGTGGTCGGCCCCTGCGCCTCTTTCTCTCTGCGACTGTCTCTTTCGCCCGGCCTGGGGTGCGGGTGGACGTCTGCAAACGGAGGTAGGTGCGCGCCTTGTTGTTGTTGTGTCTATTCGCAACGCAACGTAGCGTAGCAGGCGCACCGACCACCGACCCCTCATTCTATCACACACGCACACGCGCACTCACTTCACAGACATTCTCTCTCCCACAGCACTGCTCACACACACTCTGAAGCAAGTGTGGAGTTACCGTTACACTAACTGCCTGCGCCAACATTCACTTTCGTGTTCGATAATACTGATCAACACTCTGGAACTTTTTGTCGGCGAGTTGGAGAAATTCGTAAAACGTGGAACAAAAAAAAGGGGGGGGGAGAAAAAACAGGCAT
>NW_026267439.1:152492-153297 GCF_000697945.3 Frankliniella occidentalis | reverse complement strand
GCCCTCAGCCACAACTGGGCCCTCAGCCACAACTCACCCGAAGGTCACCCACACATTACAAACAAGTCGGGGGAGCACGGCTAGATACGTTCATTTTCCCAAAAGTATTTAAATGCCGAGGGGGCGGGGTCCTATCTCGTTCTCTGTCCAAAAATAGGCAAAAAAATTTTTTTTTCAGATTTTTTGGACACAAGTAAAAGGTCGCGCAGGCCCGTCAAAGTTAACATGCAAGTCTTATGGGACAAACGGCTAAAAAGTGTTTTTCGCCCTTTTCTCTTTTAGTTTCAATTTTTCTTGAAGTCTGTTTGGAGAAATGGAATCTACGCGTAAAAACACGTCCGGTGACATACGGTACGGCATATTCGTCCCAATAGTTTTCGTGCTGTGCTACGCCGAAAGAGTCTAAAAAGGCTAAAATTTCCTTTATTTTAGAATTTTTTTTTTTTTATTTTGAGTGCAACAACTCCGAGCGGCACATCACCGGGCTTTGGATTTCATATTACCCGAAAAAGGGCGTTCTATAGACGGGTCGAATTAAGCTGACTCTGGCCGCCGGGTTTGTGGCCACATTTTTTGTGGCCACAGGTAGGGCCCTAGCTTAAATACTTTCCGAGCAAATCGCGATTTACATATTATTTTCCGACATCGGCCTGCCGAAAAGGCCGACCGGCGCTGGGCCGCGCGCCCAGCCAATGAGCTGGCTTGCAAACCTGTGACTCTTATACCGGTGTCTGAGCGCGGGTCTGGAGTGTGGTCTGGTAGCTTAGAGAGTTGCGTGCTAGATCGCTGCTAATTTCGGCTCTCC
>NW_026267439.1:149148-150954 GCF_000697945.3 Frankliniella occidentalis | reverse complement strand
GGCGTGTTTTGCTCCGTACGGGCCACCTAACCTCGTAGCAGACAGCAGACAGCTGTCAGCTTTATTTCGATTTGAAATGGAAACCCGAGTGAACACCTTGTTGTTCGTTTTTGATGGAAACCAACCAAACGTGACGTCCCTTGAATTTCAGAAGTGGCTTCAAGAAGATCTGTCATGCAAAACAACCGACGTCGTTGGAATTCAACGGGAGTTTGGCGCTCGTCGCGTCTTTGTGAAGTTTGCAAACGGAGAGAAGTGCGACTCAATTATGAACGTCACCAAGGGAGAAGGAAAGATTAAGAAAAGCGATGGCTCTATGTGCAATGTGGAGATCAGCCAAGCCGGGCTCGGCTACCGAGAAGTTAAAATCTTCAACGTTCCTTTCGAGGTTAGTAACGACCGGGTCGCGGCGGCGCTGCAGCCCTACGGGAAAGTGATCAGGCTCGTTGTTTCGTCATTTGGAGATGGATTCATCTTTAAATGCGACAGTGGTGTACGCGTGGCACGGATGGAATTGAGCAAACCGATTCCTTCGTACTTGTACGTCGGTACAGGGCGCACCCGCGCAACCATCGTTTACGAAGGTCAAGAGAGGACTTGCGCCCATTGCAATCAAGCAGGTCACCTTCGTTTCGAGTGTCCAAACCGTCCGCGCCTCCAAGATCGAGCATCCTGGGCGAAAATTGTTGAAAATGGGAAGCCAACTAGTACTAAAACTAACGAGCCGCCGCGAGCAGAGGATAGCATTACAGTGACAGCAGAAGCGCCGGGGGACAACAACAACAACAACAACAACAACAACAACAACAACAACAACAACAACAACAACAACAACAACAACAACAACAACAGCAGCAGCCGAGGCAGCAGCCGCGGTAGCAGCCGCAGCAACAGTGCGAGCAAAGAGTGGGAAGACTTTGAAGAAGGGGAGGGCTTCAATAGCACCTTTGGTGTCACCACGGTTGAGAAACGACTTTACGATACGCTCTACGGAAAGGAAGCCTCCGAGGTTACCAAGTTATGCGACCCCGGCCAAGCAGACGCCTCCAGTACAGCCCCCGGCGCCGGTCAGGTAGGCAGCCCGTTTGCCCCCAGTGCAACACTGGGTGTGTGCAGCAGCTCCCAGCCAGAGTCTTTTCTGGGACCTATGGGAGCCGTCTTACAGCCTGCCCAAATTAAGGAGTTAGGAGGGAAAATTATGGAGGCGATTGCACAAAAGAATAAAGATAAGGCGGAGTCCGTCCCCAACTCGGACGACGAGGGATCGCCGATAAAAGTTGAACGCAAGAGAAAACAGCCCCACCAGAGGACATCAAAAACACTCAAGAGCAAGAAGAGCAGCGATAGGGGGGAAGAAAAATCATAATTGTTCAAATGGCCAACCTAACCACAAACATCCTTACAATGAATATTAACGTCGTCACGTCCTTGCACTGTATAGAAGAAATTCGTCGCTTGCTAGATTTGGAAAGGGTGGACATTGCACTCTTGCAAGAGGTGGCGGTCCCCGCGTTCAATTTTTATGGTTTCAACGAGATGGTGAACGTCGGCCCCAACGGCCGCGGCACCGCGCTGCTCTGGCGCGCGGCCCTCCCCATCAAGGACCTCACGCTCCTCCCGTCCGGCCGCGGCGTCGCCGGCACTTTCGGCGACGTGCGCATCGTCAACGTCTACGCCCCCTCGGGCACACACATGCGGACCGAGAGGAACAAGTTCTTCGCGGAGGACATCACACCCCTCTTCGCTGGGCCGACGAGCATCAACGGGCGAGTAATTTTGGGAGGGGACTTTAACTGCGTCCTTAAC
>NW_026267439.1:132236-144456 GCF_000697945.3 Frankliniella occidentalis | reverse complement strand
GGCTCTCCGTGTCGTAGGTTCGACTCTTGACTTTTGGGGATATTTTTTATTTTTTTATTTTTTACCCCAGGGGATAGGAACAATCAGGGAATGTTCGGCTTGTGAATATAAACTGCCTTGCAAAGCCAGGTCGCTGTGGGATGAATAGTTTTCGAGAAATCAAAGTTGTAAAAATTTCGAACTACGACCCTACATCCCGAATTCTTTGGATTTCGTATTACCCGAAATCGAGGGGTGTCCAACTCGAAAAAATCGTGTACACCTGATTACCAAAAAGTGATGATTACCAAGGAGTACCGAAGATTACCGAAGATTACCTATGATTACCAAGGGTTTCCGAAGATTACCTCTGACAAAATATTACCAGAGTTTACCAAAGATTGCCATTGATTACCACAGATTACCAGTGATTCCCAAAGATTACCGGTGATTCCTAAAGATTACCAGTGATTACCAAAGATTACCAGTGATTACCAAAGATTTCTAGGAATTTCCTTGCTGGATTACTTAGTGATTACCAAAGATTACCTGGTGATTACCAAAGATTACCTGGTTATTACCAACGATTACCTAGTGATTACCATGAATTACCGGTGATTACCAGGGATTACCGGTGATTACCAGGGATTACCGGTGATTACCAGGGATTACCGGTGATTACCAGGGATTACCGGTGATTACCAAGGATTACCGTAGATTACCAAGGATTACTGGCGATTACCAATGATTACCGGTGATTACCAGGGATTACCAGGGATTACCTACTCTGTGTACACCTGATTACCTCAGTTGGGCACCCCTCGCCCGAAATGGGGTGTTCTATAGGCGGGTCGGATTAAGCTGACTCTGGCCGCCGGGTTTGTGGCCACAATTTTGTGGCCACAAATAGGGACGTGCCCTGCCGTTTGACAGGTCTGCGAAGCCATGCCTCTTCTATCGGTGTCTGATGGCTGTTCCTTTGAGTCGCCTGTTGGCTCAGAGAGTTGCGTGCTGCGGCTTGTTTCGTCTCCCCGTATCGTAAGTTCGCCTCTCGACTTTTGGGGGTGTATTTTTATTTTTTTACTTTTTACCTTAAGGGATAGGAACTATCAGGGAATGTTCGGCCGCTGAGGGTCGCTGAGGGATGAATAGTTTTCGAGAAATCAAAGTTTTAAAAATTTCGATCTACAGTGGCCACTCGCATAGCCGCGCCGCACTGTTCTCCACGAGCGTGTTTGTGGCCAGAACTTTGCGGCTGCAACGCGCGCCCCAAAAATCAGCTTATACTGGACCAGCTATCGAGACCGTAAGGAGGCCAGCCACAACGCGCCACAACGATGCCACGACCTCTCTTCTTATAACCCATGGAGGCCCGAGGGGTGTCCCCATGGCTACACGACCGCGTCCCTCGGGTTGCCTACCGCACAGAGGTCCTGCCACAAGTGGTCTGTGGCTGTGCTCTAGAAGCTACGATTAGCGATTGGACCGTTGTGGCAAGTTGTGGCTGGACCCCTGCATCTGCATCGATGGGCAACCCGGGGGACGCGGTCGTAGGGTCTAGAGCACAGCCGCAGACCAGCCGCATAGAGACACGTCGGTATTTTCGCGATGGGGCAGTTGTGGCGAGTTGTGGCTGGACCCCTGTGCGGTAGGCCACCCGGGGGACGCGGTCGTGTGGTCATGGGGACAACCCTCGGGCCTCCATGGGTTTTAAGAAAGGTCGTGGCATCGTTGTGGTGCGTTGTGGCTGGCCTCCTTACGGTCTTGATAGCTATAGTCGGTCCGGTATAAGCTGATGTTCGGGGTAAGCGTTGCGGCCGCAAAGTTGTGGCCACAAACACGCTCGTCTGTTCTCCTCTGTAGGCCGGCGAGGCTATGCGAGGGACCCCCATCTCCGCTGATGGCCGGCCGAAGGATGAAGCCACAGTGCTGTATGTGTTTATTTAGCTTTAAAGCCTATGAATAGTAATCAGAGAACAATCAGAATCCACGCCAACAGTGTATGGCGGTGAGCAGTGGGGTCAGGCTCAGGCTAGTAGAGCTTAGCGCAGCTATGAGAGGCGCGGCAATGCGAGTGGCCACTGTACGATCCTCTTTTGAAACGATATAAAACTTGGTTTCCCGATGCGTGAGTTGATCGCCCACTTATTTTGACAGCCCCTAACGATCATCAAAGATGACTTAGCCATCGAATGCCATCAATGTTAGGGGGATTCACAACCATCACAACCCTCGCTGCGCGCGGTGCTCCGTGGCACGGTGGCCGGAGCCGAACCGAGCTGAGTGGTGACGTCACAGGCCCTCGTGAGCCTTATCCTTCCCTCCTGCCCGGGGCCAGACTCCTCAAACGTTGACTCTTTTCATACTTCAGTAGCTCTATATTTCGCATATTGCACGTTCCCAAGTCAGCTAGCCTCACTCCCAGTTAACTCTGTTTGGTGATAAACAATAAGCAGACGAAGCAGACAAGATTTGACAAGGAACGCAATTGAAAACATTTACTGAAATTTTAGATTTTTCTGGGTTATTTGCCTCTTTATTTAAGTTTGCATTCATGAATAAGTGGGAACTTCATTGAATAGTGTAACGAGTTTTCCCGGATTGGTTTCAAACTTTTTATTTTTATTTTTTGTTTTAGCTGATAATAATGTTTGTATTTTCTTTGGTTAGGTGCTGCTTGTCCAATGAAAAAACATCGTATTTGATCATGTCGTCAGGCAAATAAAGTGTCATATCATCTACTATAATTATTGCTGAACCATGATACAATGGGGAAAAATATTTCGCCTCAATTTGGCCTCTATTCTGGTTTATTAAGGTTGTCTAAATGCAGAAGTCACAGGGCTTCCATATTGAGTCTAACCAACTGTAATATTATAAATACAAGGACCCAATTTTCTAGTTCTACGGCTTTCCCCTCAGCTTCAAAATGGCCAAGTAAGTTTTAAGAAATTATGTTTTAAACTGTCATTCAAACCATTCTGATAAGTATAATCTGTAGAACTTTGCCAGTATCAGTAAATCAACTATCCAGTAATTATCGTAAAGTTTATCACAAATCAAATAGTAGAAAAAATATTTTGAAATGTTTTGCTTATACTAAACTAAGACCCTAATGGTGGGTCCTGCTGTACATTCTTTATCTCTGTAAACATTTACCATAGTGGAGGAACTTCAAGGCCGTTATAGTGTTATATAACTTCCTCTAATGGAGAATGTTATGTAACCATGTGTAGGTAGATAGGTAATCAGTTTGGAGCTAGGTGTGAGGCTCTTTAGTGGTTAAGTCTTAAATTTGACTCAATGGCTTTTTTAGCTGTACCTATTGTCCAGTAAGTTTTCCTTTCAAATCAGAGACAAGCAGAAAAGATTATTAGTACCAAGTTTTAAGTTGTGTTTTTTTTAAGCATTCAAGGTACTTAACTTTTCTGTTTTAGCCGCGAATTGGTGATTGCGTTTGTGTATGACACTCAAAGGTGTACACAAGAAGCAGATGATCCACAAGATGCTGTGCTTTTCTTCCATCCTGGCTGGGTTAGTGAGCAGCAGAGGCTTGCATTATGTGGACAGCTCATGGGAGCTACATACTTCCTTCTTGCTTCATTCAGCCCACCTCGAATACTTTCCCTTCAGAGTGGAAAGTTTGCGATACGCACTTTTGGGAGATATGTTGTGGTAAATGTTTTGAAATTGAAATTGAGAAAAATGTACATTGTTAAAATGCCAATCGTTATGATAAAATACTTCAACAATTCATTGTTGTTCTTAGGCGATTGGGACAGACCGCAATATTCCTGAGTGGGTGTTGGAACAAAGAGCAGATATTATGACGTCCTTACTTGAACTTTACTTTGGAGATTTAGAGAGTCTTGCTGCCCAGTGTGAAGCTAAGAAGGCTACTGGCGATACAAGTCCATCATTTTCTGAGAGACTTGGTAGGATATTTGAAACATTTCTCCCAATAGTTCAATATTCCGGACAGATTTTAGGAAATGTCCCCACCATGCGACTTCCCAAGGTTTGTATAATTTATTAGTTTTCTCTTAGATTTTTTTTTTCTGGTTCGTATGGAATACTCCAATGAATTACATGTCCTTATTCACAGAGTGCAAGTCACGTCTTTCTAGAGGCAATGCAAATACTTCACTGCTGTCAGAATCAACCAGGTGTCCTTGGAGGCACTGTTCTCTATCAGAATAAGTAAGTTATCTTCAATTAAATGTTTGTTTAATTTTTCACACATGTAATTTATTTATCTATGTAATATATTTTCTACTTTTGATTCTAAAATTTTATTCTTCAGAGTGATTGCTAGTCAGTTGGGTGCAGACATTACAAAGCATCTTGTCCTTTCTGATCCTTATAGAATAAAGGTAATAGAAATTAATCGAGGAGTGTCCTAAAATCTCTTGACAGTTAAATACTAAATGAATACTGCTTTTTTCCTATCTTCCAGTCACCTGGCACCAATGTTGAAGTGTCATTCCAATTGCCGGTCGGTGCTCAACTATTGCACTTATTTGTCCCTCAGAGGGAATTTCATTCTCTTGCTAGAGATGCAGAGCAGATTAGGAACACCTTTTCTTTGGTTGACAAAGCACCGAAAGTAATTGTTCTCCCTCTATACAGTGTTTTCATTTCTTACATTTTCATTATTAATGTTTGTAAACTATTTTTTAATTATTTTTTTCAGATTGTGAGTCGAAATTCCAAAGAGTTCATTCCGTGCCTCAAAACAGACAAATCTAAAATATTTACTGTACTTGAAGAAGAAGATGGTGAAACAGGAGTTGAGATTCTTCCTCAAACCTCATTCATATCTACCTCATACAATGTGACGAAAAAATTATCTCCTACTGTGGAAGAAAATATAGAGTCTGCTACTGACACATCTTCAAGGCTTGTGTGCAGCACACCTCTAAGAGATTTTAACATAAACAAAGTCTTACATGCTAGAGCTGTGTCAATTTGTAGTAGAGTAGAAGCAGACAAAACTCCTATTAATAGAGTTCCAGTTGCCGATGTTGCTGATAACAGTGTGGTTAGTATGTCTTCCAGATAGGGAAAAATGTGACTCTTAAAATGCTTTGTATATTTATTTTCTACCCTTATAACCCTTTCCAGATCTCTAACCCAGTCAACACCATTCCTGATGTTGTTAGGGATGCAGTTGCTGCTCGTAGCAGTAGCAGGCGAGATATGATTGACAAAGCCTGTATTACTATTCCATCCAACAATAATAACATATTTCAGACGGTGTATGACCTGCGCACTTATTTAAAAGAGCAAACTTCTTCTAAATCTCTAAGCATGAGTCTTCCATCAATAAATTCTACAAATAATGTACCAATGAGGTAAAGGAGAATTCTTATGGCTTCTGTAGTTTAGAACATCACATATTTCACATATGTTGCAGTTAAAGTATTATTTTCTTCTCCAGGTATTACAGTTTTGGACTCCCAGTTCCTACTGATGAGCAGTGTTCCCCCCAACGTCCTCGGCGTTGCTTTTATAACACAATAACAGACCCGTGCTTCCCAGTTTTTCGCCAAGACGGCCTTCCCTTATCCCAAGCCCTCTTTGATGAACAAATTGCAAACCATTACCGTGCTTTGGACAGCAAACCTGTTTTCAAAGTAAGTGTTTCGAATATTTATGTTTTTCTTCGCATTGCTGACTTTGTGCTGAACCATTGGCTTAATGTCTCCAGGTGAGGCCATCGCATTCAAAGTCAAAGCAACCTCCTCTAGCTTCCATTCCACTTCAGCCAGTGAAGCAGGGGCCTGATGTGGCCTCAACAAAATCCGACGTACCCAGTGATTTATCAAATCAGCCCAAGAAAAGGCCTGTTACTCTTGCTTTGAAAACTATTTCCAGTCCTGATGGCATGCCAAGTGAAGTGAAAAGTGAACAACAAAACCACCAGCAGTCATCACGCCCACCCAGACCTATAAGTTTGTCAGGCAATCAATTTAACAGACCTTCAACTTTATCTGGTCTGAATGATGTAAAAGATAAAAGTTCTCTGTCGTTGGGCTTCAACGATAGTAAAACGCAACTTGAAGAAAGGAAACGCATTGCTCAGCAAGCTCTTCCTGCAGTTGCCCGACCAACAAGCCTCAGTGGAGGATTAGCAATAACTCCATTAATGGCAAAACTCAGTCACCTAGCAATGGATAGGCATGGCAGTCTTATGACACCTGCTGCAGATCCAACTCCATGTGAACCTAAAGAGATGTCGTTTCCTAACAGAGGTAATATTATTAAAAATTTACTTTTAGTTCTTTGAAAGGTTTGTGATGATTCCTTATCGGTTCTTGTGCTTCCCCTGCTTTAGTTGAAACACCCATGGCTCCCTTTCCTAAGCCATTGCCGCGGTTGAGTCAATCTGACTTGGAGGATTTTGCTGGGGATGGAAACAAGGAGACTATTCTTCTTGTCTGTGGCATTCAAAGCATGTCTCTTCTTTTGCTGTTGGATCCTGACTTTATTAGCTCAGAATTATTAAAAACTGTGGTAAGGATTGCTTTTTACAATTTAATTAGTATGTTTCCTCTATTTGTTCTTTGTACCTTTCTAATGGCATATTTCAATAATTTGATTTCTAGTGGGATGTATCCTTTGCTAGCCTAGAGAATTTGGAACAATCACTTAATTATTCTCTAGATCATGTTCCTGCACCTGGTAATAGTGGTGCTGATTCCTACAGTTTCCTGTGTATTGATCCAGCTTGGGACACAGTTCATAAAGGTGGGGTATGGAGTGGCCCAGAACTTGAGCTTGTTGGAAGCTTACATAGGGACTTTCAAGACCAGCAAAATCTTACTGAAATATGTGTCAGGTAAAGTTTTACATTTCCTTTGTTAAATTGTTACAATTATTAAAAATCAAAAAAAAAAGGAAAAAAGTGTGCTAATATAATTCCCATTCATTTTTTATACAGAGTTCATGAAAGTCTTGTGTATGGCTACCAATGTGGCCGTTCAGAAGTGTTTTATCAACAACAGCAGGTTGGTCAGTCAGGCATTGGTTTACCCACTCCTGCTGATCTGATGGGTACTGTGCCCCTGAAGGCCAGGCGTCGACTGGAAAGAGATCATGGGATTGTTTTGTTGTAAGTTTTTTGTTTCTTGTCTAGTCTGCTACTTGAGTACTTAAAATACGAAGTTTAACTTTGTGATGTAATTTTCATCTGTTTCAAAGATAAGCAAGGTACATGATATCGTTATTTAAAGTTTTATGCTGATCTTTTCTGGGCTTTCTACTTAGTATTGTTCATGGTAATCACGGTAAATTTGAACAAAAGGTAAATTAATGTAGGTATCTTCATTTATTGTGATTTATTAGTCATTCTAGTCTTTTGTTCTGATTGCACTCCTGGCATTGTCAAAGACATTTGCGTAACATTTGTTTGTTCTGTGGGAAATATAATATGTCTTATAGATAGCTGCGTCCAGATACGTGGGTGTCTTGGGTGCCTTGGGTGTCTGAGTCTGCTAGTATGAGAAAAATTGAGATTTGGACCAATCACAGCCACGATAGTTCCCTATTTTCTCATACTAGGAGGCTCATGCACCCAAGGCACCCATTGCACCCACGTCTGGACGCAGCTATAACATCTAGGGTGTCCCATATACCCCATACTTTTTTTTTTCTTATACTGTACCGTATTCATGGCGGGGTTCTTACCTGCTTGATGCCTTAAGGCAACACGGTGGGTGTCGGTAGGCAAGCCTGCCCACACACCTGCATGCAATACAGTTGACGCAAAAAAAAGTAATGTGGTCTATGGGATACAGTGTATGCTGATTTAAAAAGAAAATGTGATTATTGTTTCACCATATCTGAACTGAGAGAAATTCAAATTTTTATTTGTGAATTTTCTTGTAACAATGGGAACAGTTTGTCAAAACAACCTCTAAGTCTAATTTTAATTTTTGAACCATTATTGTTGTGTGTAACTATAAGGCTTGAGCTCATCTCTTAAAAGTTCAAAGTGGTATTTTTTATAAATGACATTCTGTTTCGACTGTTTTAGAGCTTCTGAAGACGACCATTAGGTTGGTTGTGCTCCTGTGCCACTAACCAAACGTTTGAAATATTACTATCCTTGCCCATTCCCAAATATTGAAGAAAGCTAAATGAAATAGGCAGCTTGGTTACTTCTATACTTAACTTTATATTTATTTTTCTGACTTATGAATTTGTGATTAAGGTTGTTTCACAAAAGTCAGTTGTGTTTTTTTTTTATATTAATTCTTAAGTGCCATTGACGAACCATCTACATTCCAAAAATGTGAATTATCCATGTGTTTCACAAGCTTTAAGTAAGTGCTTTTCTTTTTTTAAAGCCAAGACTGGTAAATGGTGCCATTCCATTTTTAGGTGTATGGGTTTCCAATTTTTAAAAGATAGGTGCCAAATCCTTGAAACCCTGTGTTTTTTGGAATATACTAAAGATAATTATACCAATTTTTAAAAAGCTGTAGGTTTTATTTGTATCTACTGCTGGTTTTTTTCCCAAAATTGTACAAGAGTTAATTACCTGTTGCATTTAAGGTAGAAGGAGAATATAATATGCATTGGGAGAATTAGTGTTCTCTGATAAAAATTTGCCAGACTGAACCGGTTTTATTTGCCCTCTCTGTACTTACATATTATTAAGTATGAATAATGTTTTATTTGTTAAATGAGTCTGTGTTTTATTTAGTGTACTTTGTAATAACCCAGTATATGTTGTTTTGAAGTAATTATCCTCCTTTATTCTTGTTGGATATTTTTTAAAGCTTTTACTTGTAATTAAATTAGTTTATACAATTGTGATCTCCATCAATTTTCTCCTTTTTATTGTTTCAATGAAACTTTGCTGCTGAAAAAATTGAGGAACTCGATTAACTAATATTGTCCATCAGGAATCCACAGAACAGAACAAATCTGAAAACCTGTTTATCATGTTTCTGACAGTTTGTTAACAAACTGAACTTCTATATGCAGGTACACTATTTTTCCTAATCTAAAGTCAATCAGCTAAAAGCCACCGAAAACTCTAACTGAACTGACTTAAACACAGTCGTACTAGTTATTGCATCCCAACAAACTTGTCTGCCCCAAAACAAAATCAAGCACCATAGTGTGAGTGCCCGTCTGCGAGATGAGATGACAGAGATGTAGGAGGTCGCCACTTCTTGGTTTTGTCTAGCCAGTGCTTCTCGCAGACCAGAACGCTCTTCCGGTAATTCGAAATAATTAGGCGTATGGGATTTCAAGGAAATGCGCGTCAGTGTCAGTAGCATCTGCAGCGGTGGGTTGGGCACTCGCTCACGGACCGGTAGACGATGCACTTGTCCTGGCAGTAGACGTCTGCACCCTCCTTGCCGGCCAGGTCGCCTATACCCTCGCAGGACTCGCTGCAACACGCAGTGAGTACACATATTAGCTGTTCGATCGGCCCAGACGATAAGTAGTACCACCGCGCACCAAGGGAGGTGGAGGCGAAGCAGCAGCAGTTCAGAGTTGTTAAGAGAAATCATTAGGGCTCATAGCGTATATAGAAGACATCATGACTGCTGGGCGGAGCGCGTTCGCCAACGAGATAGACGGTGAAAAGACACGTATTTTTTTGTGAGAACTCACGGGCAGTGGCACACGGACGGCGGGCAGTTCGGCGGGTAGCGCAGGCAGTTGGTCTCGCACCAGCTGTCCATTCCGGGTATACTGCGGTACCAGGGCGTCGCGACGCACACCTGCGATCTGTAAAAACACGCGTCACGTGAGAACAAATTACGGTGTAGAAAGTAGGGGCGGGGGGGGGGAGCGGCCTGGGTGAGGGTGAGGTCAGGAGGGAATTCCTCCCTCGATTCCTCCCCCCGGTACTGGTCGGGGACACCGCCGCCACTCACCTGATGACGAGGGGGAAGACATAGTTGGGGGCGCGCAGGTCCCGGACGTACAGCAGGAAGGGGTTGTCCGAGCCGGCGAACTCTGGCGGCAGCCCGCCGCCGACGGACGTGGTGATGCTCAGGTCGGCGCAGTTGCGGAAGGTCTCGGGCTTGCCGCAGCCGACCGCCTCGGTGCCGTTGGGGCACGTCCCCCACATGTTGCCTGCGAGACGACACGACGACGGGCACGTTTAGCTTTCAGCGCACCTCGCATGTTTCTCATACCGCCGGCGGGGGGGGGGGGGGCACAGCAGCGCGCCCGCGCCAGGTGGCGGCTGGGGTCCGCCGCAGTCTCCCCAGGTGGCAACAGGCGCAGGGGTGCAGCGCCGCCACCGGACCACAGCTGTGCGCGCAGCTGCAGCCAGCTGCAGCCCCGGCCATGGCCGCCGTCGGCGCGGGCCGCCCGCTCGCGCCCCTCGCGCTGACCGCCGCCCTGCTCCTGGCACAGGTGAGCGGGGCCATGCCGGTGCGGATCTCGCCGTGCGAGCGCGTGGCGTGCGTCGGCCGCGGCGCGCTGGCGGTGACTGGCGAGGGCGCCGCCGAGAGGACGCGGACCAGGCGACCCTCCGCCCCGGCCCCCCGTCTTATCAAATCAGTCTAGATCTGACCCTGCGGCCGGGCCAGGGCCGCGGGCCGGATCAAACTAAGTCGCGCCCTTGCAGCTGTGCGCCGGCCGCGGCGACCCGGACGCCTGGGACCCCTCCGCCGTCACGCCGGCCGCGGCCGGCGGCGCCTCGCAGATGCTGCTCTTCAGGGAGGCGACGGCGCGGGTGCTCGAGGCCGCGCACGGCTGGATCAACTGCCTGCTGTCCGCCCGGCCGCGGCCGCCGGCCGAGATCGTCCAGTGCACGGAGCAGGCGCTGCCGCTCGTCGGCGACGTCCTGGCGGCGCTCAGCACCGCCGGCTGGGCCATCCGCTACAAGAGCCCCGACGAGGTGGACGGCATCCGAAGGATCATCCAGAGGATAGCGGACATCCGGACGCAAGTGAGGCCATTAGTACGGTGACGGGGCGCGCGGCGAACCTTTTTGGGGTCGCGAGGGTTCTTGTGTCTCACAGTCTCGCCTGCTCGCAGGTGCACAGCTGCGTGGAGGGGCTCGCAGCGCACCTGCAGGTGTCGGGCAGATGCTACACGGTTCTGTAGCCGCCACCGCGGTGAGTCGCGAGTCCCAAAGCTTCGAGTTTGGTGGCGCGGGGACCTCCACCCACCGCCGGCCGCCGGCGTGCAGAGCCGCGATAACATCGGTCCCTTACCCTCTCTCTCTCTCTCTCTCTATCCCTCTCGCCTTCTATCTCGCTCTCTCTGTTTCTCACTCACTCGCCCCTCCCCCCTCGTACCTGTAAAGTAGGTCCACTGCATGACGCACTGCGTGCAGGTGACGAAGGGCGGCAGTCGCACCCGGTACCTCAGCACGGCCTTCTTCTTCGTGTTGGGCGGGATGTGGTAGGCCCGGTCGCGCGTCCCGGATATGTAGAGAGGGTACCTGCGGGCAATTATTCGCTTTTATCGTGATTCAAACTTTGGCGCGGTGGCGTGACGGCGGCGCCCCCGTAGCGCGCGCGCGCGCTCGGCTCTGCACTGTGTACCTGTCGAAGCAGCCCTGTGTCGCCTCGTACGCGGGGTTGTTGTTGGGGCACAGGTTGAGCTCGAACCTTCCCCAGTGGTTGGCCGTCAGCTCGATCTCAATGTCGATGTCCTGCCGTTCAGAGAGAAAAAGGAACATTCATGATGGCGGGGTCCGTCGAGGTGCATCTACTATGAGTGAATGCCAATTGTCTCTTACCTGTCCCGAGCTGTACCTCCTGCCGATGATGCCCTTGGCGAACTGCCCCCCGGCCTCGTGCGGCCGCGTCTCCAGCTGCCAAGGGTCGCCGCACACCCCGCAGCGCCCCTGGTTCTGGTCCCATTGCACTGCCGACAGAAACACACACACACAGCACGTCGGCGTTAGCTGGGCTGCCTATACCCGCCTCGGAGGGCGCGGCGGTGGACTTCACCCGGACGACTTTGCGCGGGCTCAGCAGCGCGTCAGCAGCGTCCTTCATGTGATGAAGCATCTGTCCTCCGCCGCAGGTGGCCCCCGCCGCCCATCAGGACACAATACCCGCGCCAGACGCCCCTCGTCATGCGCCGTGGGCGGCGCTGCGCGGCACGGCGCGTCGGGCCGGGGCGGCGGCGGGCGGCGCCCGAAAAGCACCGCGTCCTCACGCCTAAACTTTGCGTGGCACACCGGCGCGGCGCGAGCTCTCAAATCACCTCGACTCATCGATGGGGCAACAGATTTCTAATTTAAAAAAAATAA
>NW_026267439.1:130451-130916 GCF_000697945.3 Frankliniella occidentalis | reverse complement strand
AAATGTGAATTATCCATGTGTTTCACAAGCTTTAAGTAAGTGCTTTTCTTTTTTTAAAGCCAAGACTGGTAAATGGTGCCATTCCATTTTTAGGTATATGGGTTTCCAATTTTTAAAAGATAGGTGCCAAATCCTTGAAACCCTGTGGTTTTTGGTATAGAGTAAAGATAATTATACCAATTTTTAGAAAGCTGTAGGTTTTATTCGTATCTTGTGCTAGTTTTTTTCCAAGCTAGAAGGAAACATAGTATGTATTGGGAGAATTAGTGTTCTCTGTTAAAACTTTGCCAGACTGAACCGGTTTTTATGTTTCTGTTATAAAACAGGTGAGATTTTGCCCTCTCTGTACTTACATATTGTTTTGTAATGTTTCAGGCGGACTTTTGTAGCTTGCATATTTGTTGTGAAAGTATTGTGATTTAACTGTATGGTATAATTTTATCTCAAATTATTTGGGATTTATTT
>NW_026267439.1:119542-120938 GCF_000697945.3 Frankliniella occidentalis | reverse complement strand
GGGGCGGCGAGGGCGGGGCTCCTGGCGGCTGCTGCTGTTGCCCGACCCGGGGGGGGGGGGGGCGAGCAGAACCCGTCCGCCACCCGACGGCCAAGGTGGCGTTACTCGGTGTCACTCCACGTGACACACGTTACGTCGGTGTCACGCATACGACCCGCGTAAAGTGACGTCGGGGTGACGAAAAGGTGACGGCACGCTGGCACGATTTGCGAAAATTACTGGTTACTGCTTCATTATCTAGCGACGTTATCTACATTTATAGTGCGTGCAACATTCACTGCTCCTGGGACAGGATGCGTTTTCCTCGACCCGGCATACCGGGCACGGACGCTACCGACTTGGCCACGACGGAACGATACAGAGCCCAACTTTCGGCGGCAGCCAGATCTCAGCTGTGACTGACGCCCGAAAACACTTGGCCAGCGGAGCAGGAAAAATTATCGCGGACGGGATTCGAACTACCGACCGTCCCCAAGATCTGCCAACCATCATGATTTAACACGCTCGGCTACCAGCTTGCTTTTCCGAGCCTGAGGTCTGAGCTCGGTCCTCCCTAACGGGAGACAAAAAGCGACAAAGAAAAAATTTGCCCCGCCCGGGAGTTGATCTTACAGGGCCGACAATTTTGGTTCGGATGAAGCTGCATGCGGTCATGTCGACTGTCTGTAGCTACAAACGAAGTGGCGCAGAGTGTTCGAACCTGTGACTCGCAAGTTTTTGGTCGGTGAAAAACCTCAATTTGATGGAGATGTTTTCTTACGAGAAAATATTTTGTCGCAGAAGCTCGGCTATCTCCGCTTCCCGAATTTCCAGAAACTCAGTCCATCCCCTGCACAACAGCCAACCACGACGGCTTCTAGATCCTCTGAATAACTTCAGAGGTTCCGTGCGGAGGAAACTGGTTACGCACCGGTCGGGTTTCGAACCCGAGCCGGACCCGACTTACCATCCAGCCACCACGCACGGAGACCACTGAGCTACCACGGCAAGTGATTGTAGGGCTGCCCACTGCGGAAACGCTTGCGCGCAACGGACGAGAGAAACAAAATTGTGAAGTTACAAGCCGCTCACAGTTGGTGCTTCGAGTCCTGGCCGTGGCACGTTGTTGTTTTTGTTGTTTTTTTTGTTTTTTTTTTTGTTTTGTTTATCCCAGTATGCGAAAGGCAGTGTCCGAAAGCGTTTGGGCTGAGAAAAATAATATCGATTTGACCGAGGTTTAAACCGCTGACCATCGCATATCGTGTGCCGGATTGAATGAGGGCGCCTAACACGTCACGACTGTTCCTGCCTGGCGCGTACGGGACGTGCTCGCCTCGGGAGCGCCTGCCAACAGTCGGGTAGGCAACGCCGCAGTGCACGCGAGCGCAACTGTACTGCCTACCTGGCGGGCGGCCCT
>NW_026267439.1:117869-119129 GCF_000697945.3 Frankliniella occidentalis | reverse complement strand
ATATCCTGACTTACCCACTGGTGTGGCCCATGCGGAATATGAGAAAAACTCTCGATAAAACCGATCTCTTTTCATACGTCCCCGTTTGTGACCGACTCAGCCACGATGGAACTATAGTGACAACAGCTCCCGGCGACATCCGGATCTCAGCTGTCCCTGACGCCCGAAGACTCATGTCCAGCAGATTGGGAAAAATGATCCGCGGACAGGATTCGAACTACCGACCATGCCCGCGCTCCAACGAACACACTTTAGCACGCTGCCTTCCCCGCTAGAATTATGAGCTCGGTCCTGCCTGACGAGAGAGAAGAAGCGCGACGAAAAGTATTTGCCCCCCCCCCCCCTTTTGATCCTCGCCTGGGTTACTCATGTTTTTTTTTAAGTAGTCTAGGTGTTTTACGGTACTGTCTGCTAAAAAAGTCACCGTGCTCCCGAAGTGGATCGGGCGTTCTTCCCCTCACCTGCGTAGCCGCCGCAGAAGAGCTCGTTGTCGTTGTAGTTGACGGGGTTGGGGAAGCCGAAGCGCCACATGCTGTTCCTGGCCGGCGGGTCCATGAGGCGGCCATGGCCCACAACGGAGCGCGTCAGCTGCGAAGTTCAAACACGATGGTAAATATAGAACCAATGTACGAAAACGTGGAAAATAAAACAAATGACGTGATTTGCCGATTCTGAAATAAATTTTTTGCCGCGTTTTTGACAATGTGAAAATGTAAGTGTAGAGGAAAACAATTCCTGCTTCTCTCGGGGCGGGGGTGTTGTTTTACTCACCTGTATGAAGAGGAGGGCGACGGCGGCGCCCAGCTCCGACTGCCGCATGATCTGCAGAACATAAGACACAATGTGTAAGTTCAGATGGGAGGGGAGGATAACCACCCTTGGCCAGCCGGTCCTGCACCTGTCATTTCATGGATAGGCAACCCCGCTGGGCACGTTGGCTCGACAGTACTGCCTACACACCAGGCGGGCCCCCTGGGCGGGCGCCTGCCATCAGTCGGGTGGGCAACACCGCAGTGCACGCGAACGCAACTGAACTGCCTACCTGGTTGGTGGTACGTCCCTGTTTGTAGCTACACGATTGTAGCAGGACCGAGCTCAGACCTCGGGCTCGGAAAAGCAAGCTGGTAGCCGAGCGTGTTAAAGCATGATGGTTGGCAGATCTTGAGGACGGTCGGTAGTTCGAATCCCGTCCGCGATCATTTTTCCTGCTCCGCTGGCCAAGTGTTTTCGGGCGTCAGTCACAGCTGAGATCTGGCTGCC
>NW_026267439.1:115090-116734 GCF_000697945.3 Frankliniella occidentalis | reverse complement strand
CCCCCCCGGCCCTCTCACCCGGTGACGCATCACATCCACCAACGCATCCTCTTCGCGAATGTATATGTGCTCCCCGCGGGGACCCTCCCCTTCCTCCGCGGTGACCTCCTCGGTCGCGAGCGCGCCGCCGGCCCAGGCAGCCCAGTGAACGCGCGAGTACGGCGCGGTGGCCTACCCGACGTCCTGCAGGCGCCCCCCTGCGCGCCCGCTTCTAAGTCTCCTCTCATCTCCATTTCTTACAACTTTGGAAAAGAAGCGTTTTCGGGAGCGCTATTTCAGTGTGTTAGGCAACGCGCCCGCGTCACCGCCGTCCACCGCAAGGCCCACCTGCCCCGATCGAGAGCATCCGAGGCTCGCGATAATCTCCGGGGCGACAGCCACGACTTCCACGCGCACGTTGGTAACCCCTTGCCGCGCATCTTTTTCACGTGTATCATATTGTTTCTGCGGACGAGTCACTCTTCGCGCCCTGTCGTCGGGCAAAACCCCCCCTCTGTTCTGCCCACATGTGAGACACCGCGGCCGGTCGCGCGCGCGCGGGCCGAGCCCAGGTGAACGACCCGACCGGGGCCCTCGTCGTCGCATCGCCTCCTCCTAATGGATAGGGCGGCCCTCCGCCTTACATAACAGTGCAATAAGAGACAAATCTAGAAACACGTCGTTTCTAAATTTACCCGCTTTTATTTCCGTGACCCGAAACCTGCGGCGGCGGCTGGCCGGTGTGGTGACGCTCGGCGGCGGGGCGGGGCCCGCGCGCCGCGCGCAGAGCTTGGGGCTTGCCAGCTGGACGGCGCGGCGGCGGCGCGCGTTAGGGAAGGACCGAGGCCAAGGTGGGCCACCAAGGGCTCGGGCGGGGAGACCCCGTAGGCGAGCTGCCAACGCGTGATTGAATGTGCGTCCGAGCCCAGCGGGAGCAGGCCCTGGGACCTCTGGGCTCCCTCGGCGGCGTGCAAAGCGTGAGAGATCATACCTTTCTTTTAGAAACACATGTAAATTTTGACCCCCCCCCCACACCAAAAAAAAATAATTAAAAATTTAAAAAAAAGAGATATTTGTCAAATAAATGTGTGTGTATGGTATAGGGTGAGTTGGGGCGAAAAACAGTCCCATTTCATATATTTTGGTACAATTGGTAATTTATTGTACTCATGCTCACATTAATAATAATTATTAGGGATCTAGCACCCTGCACGCACATGTATGTTACACATGATGAAGAGATTGTTGCATGATTGGAATTGCAGAATCCATTTCGATGCCATAATTGTACTTTGAAGTCTCAATGACCACTTTGAGTAACAGCAGGTTAAAATAATGTTAGTTCAAAAATTTCAAGCACACTATGCAATAATTTGCAGAGCTAAAAGCTGATATTCAGAAAATACATAATACACAAAGGATGTATAACCATACTTAATTTTGGTGCCATAACTATTTTATACTTACAAATAAACCACAGAAATTAATAAGATAAAAAAAAACTTACTGCACCAAGAGATCACAGAGAAGAGTTACAATCGAAAGGTAAATTAAAATGTTACATATGAACGAACTTTGGTTAAATATGTACATATATAGGCAGGCTGAGGGAAAGACTGCTAGATGTCTTCTATCCCTCTGTAAACCAATTAACAGATAATTTGG
>NW_026267439.1:113821-115040 GCF_000697945.3 Frankliniella occidentalis | reverse complement strand
GAGCGCAACTGTACTGCCTACCTGGCGGGCGGCCCTATGGAGCGCCTGCCAACAGTCGGGTAGGCAACGCCGCAGTGCACGCGAGCGCAACTGTAGTGCCTACCTGGCGGGCGGCTCTTTAGAGCGCCTGCCATCAGTCGGGAAGGCAACGCCGCAGTGCAGGCGAGCGCAACTGTACTGCCTACCTGGCGGGTGGCCCTATCAAGCTGCTGGCGCGCGGCGTGGCGGGCGGGACTTTCAGAGAACGTCGCGTGATTTCCGACAGTGTACGGGATAGCAAGAACGTGCCAAGCCGTCTAGCCCGGGCCCGCCCGCCCGTCTACGGGGGACCAGTCCGTCCGTCTACCCGTCAAGATACCGCGCGCGCTGCTTTCATTCGCTAAACGCCGGCCCGGCGCCAAAGTTTGACTTGACCGGCTGTTTTGCTCCGTGATTCTCATTCTCTCGCCAACATCGATATCGTCATCTTTCAAGGGATGAGACGGCGCTGTCGGCGACCTGAGTCACGGAGCTGGATGCGGCTGCGGGTGGCGGGTCGAGCTGAGCATAAGTTCTCTGCACTGTGGGTGGAATGTCAGAGATAGGATACGAGTCCGACGCACGGCCACGCGACGGACCGCACCGCGGATCACCGCCACGAGTGTCGGCGGCGATACGCACAGCGACAAAGTGAAGTGGTGCGCCAACTTGTGGTGGCCGTCATGAGCAGTTAGCTTTCCTCGATAGGCAGGGATGCACTTACAAGGTACTTCACTCTAAAAAAAGTCGGTGGGCACTTGAAAAAAAAAAACACAGAAAAAGTCAGAACAAACCAAGGAAAGGGAAATATTTAGTATTTTCTCAACAATAAATATTTCGGTGTCGTGCGTTACGACTTATCGTCACCTTTCTGTTTCGTGCACACCTTTCTTTGTTTTGACCGAGCACGACGACCGTTGACCCCCCGGCACGACGAACGAGGAATAATAATAAGCAACAAGTTGTCGGTGATAATAAAAAGGGTAGCAGCTGTTTGGAGCTCTGCGTGCCGAAGATGGATTTTGCAAATAACTGTGCGTGGCGGGCGAGGTGGCGGCGGGTGGGCCGGCTGCCGGGGTCGTCTGCTGATCCTGATCCTGATCCTGTGATCCAGGTCCAGGAGGCATCACACTGGTAAACACCCTACCCGGACCCGAGCCGGAGCCGCCACGGGCGGGGTGCGGCGTGGCGTGGCGTGGCG
>NW_026267439.1:107183-113326 GCF_000697945.3 Frankliniella occidentalis | reverse complement strand
CCCCGCCCGCCACGCCCCGCCACGCCACGCGACAGTCACGCCACCCTTTCAGTGTGTCAGGTGTGTGCCTATGCCACTTTGATTCATATCGGGCCGAGTTAGGAAATGAGGGTGAGAGTGTTCCATCTGGCACCCAGTGCGATAAAGAGAAGTATATCTATTTACAATCGAACAATACGTAATTTTACTTAGACACTTGGTCGTGAGAACAAAACTGTTTTTAAAAAATGAGGTTTTTTTTTTATATTGCACGTTAAAACAGTTAGTGAAGAAATTTTCTTCCTGCTACTCCCTTGCGTCATGTAAAACAATTTCGTGTGCGACAGTCGTTTGCACTTATTCGGACTTTGACGAATTTTTGTGTGTGACTCTTTTTAGCAGTCTCGTACTTTTCAGCGACGAGGTGTACGACGGGTACCCGTACACGTTTTTTCTGTTGGCTGTAATCAGCTTTTCTGAGCAGGGTATAGGCCGGTGCTGCGGTTTACAAAAGGTGACTGCTGGAAAATGGTGAATGAGCCGCCCTGTCCGCCCCCCGGTCCCCGGCCCGGCCCGGCCCGGCCCATGAGTGCGAGGGAGACGGCGATAGTAGGTGCCGACAGCTCCATATGGGTGTGGCCGTTCATGGATTTCCACGAGTATAGCGCTGCTCCGCTGTCGCGGCAAAGTACTGAGCCCAATCTCTTCGAAAGAAACACGCAGCATGTTTCTCTTTTTTTTTTTTTGCTTCAAACGAAAGAAGAAGAAGAATGCAATTGAGCAATAAATAAATCACATTCCTCACGAAGCTGCGCTGCTGCTCGACTGACAATTAACTCCTTACCATTAGCGGCAGGGCGACGGGGCTGCTTAGAATTGGGAGGGTAAAACAAAAGTACCCCCTGTCTCTTCCTCCTTCAGCATTTCTTTTCGAAACAACGAGGAGTCGTTTCAATGTTTCGTTTTTGTAACCCGTTTAATTTATTTTTATTTTTAAATTGCCACCGGTGTGCTTAAAAGCAGGGTGGTTTAGAGCTGCTCGTCACAACGAGGCATGGGACCGGGGCGGGGAAGTAAAGAGGAAAAAGGGAGGGGGGGGGGGCAGCCGGGCGGCCACGGCGCCCAAATCGAATAAGGTTGCAATTGCGGTTTGGATAGATATCCTCTCTATTTTTCTCTCCCCGCTTCCTGCAGTCGCTGGGGGCCCCTGGGTGGGGCGTGGGAGACCTGGGTGACGCGGTGCAGCAGGGCGGGGACTCGCGGAGCCGCGGGGGGCGATGGCGAGGGGACAGAGGACGCCGCAAGGACGGGGGGTGGGGGGGGGACCTGTCATTCATTCAATCCCATTCAAATGCACATGGATGGACCACATGAAGTTGTTTTTTTTCGGGAGGCGGGCGACCCGTAGGACGACGGGCCCAACTCCAGCACCAGCAGCTGCAGGTGGCAGGTGGGCATATTCGCAAGGACTCGTGGCGCCCACAGGAGCCGCAAAACCAAACTCTCGCGAGATCCTGTATGGACTCTGCACGGTCCGAGTGGGGACTAGTAAGGGTGGTCTGCAAAACGCAAATACAGCACCTCACTGAACTTGTGGGTGGGGCTCTATCACTCTAAGACTGGTCTGTTACAAAAACGCCAAAAGAGGTGTTAATGTGTCGTAGAAAAAAAACACACAGCCACAGCATCAGTAGCAGCGGTAAGGGTACGGGGGAGATAGCGGGAAGTGAAGTGAGCGCCAAGCACTCTGTATAGCCTTATCTCGCCAAGAGTGAAGTCGTGCGATCTGCAGAAGTGGACCTGCGTGTGATATATTGGGACCCGGCCAGCCGCCCGCAGGTTAAAGTTTCTGGTGTCGGTATCTTTCCAGCTCCGGCGGTCACGGCTGCGAGGCCTCTCCTCGGGTTCCGCCGGTTCCGCCCCGAGGGTTGTGGGTTTTCGAAAGGTTCACTCAAGTTTCACCCGCGTTAAGGTACCTTCATAGGGCTCGCTCGTAGCCACCCCGATGGGGCAGAAGGTCGCCATTTTACAGAGAAAAATAAATTTCCCTGAAGAAAGGCACGCGGGTTAGCTGTCTGTGCTCTCTGGCGTGCCCGGCATCAACATTGAGTTATGCGATGGTTTGCCGTTTCATGTATGTGTAAGCGGCTTTTCCCCCCCACCCCTGTCCCTTCCCCTCCCTCCACCCTTCTCCCCTTCGAAATCCTTCCGACCGATTACCTGGTGCGTGCAAGCAATTTTAGGCGAAGAGGATGAAATAATTTTTCCCGCCATTGATTTAAATACCCCCCTCCCAGTCGCCGTTCTCCGAGACCCGCCTCCCCGCTCGCCCTCTCCCACAACCGGCTGTGACGTCCTCAAGAAACACGGCTATTAAGGCTGCTGTGGCATGCGAAAAGGCATAGTACTATGCAGACTTTTCGGGGAGCGGGTCAGAGCGGGTCACTTAACACTTTCAGTGCTGCTCTGCATCTTAGGGGTTGGAAAACCCAGCAGCGTGACCACATACTGGTCACGCCGTACTGGACGTGTTAATAACGCCGTTCAGCCCAGAAGTCGAGATCCGTGCTAAGCCTCACGTTACAAATATTAACATTAACGCGGGCGCATCACGCCCACCGGAAGAAATAAAAGTGAAGACGTGAGTGAGGGAAGGATGTCTGTGCGAGACATGAAGTCAGTGCGCGACCAAGTTGTGTGAGCGGTGGCAGGGAAAGGGGGGGAGGGGCGCCGCCAGCAGCCAGTGTCAATGTGAAGGCCTTTGGCGCCGCGCCCCGGCCGACAACCTCGACCTCCAAGGCCGCCGGCACCGCGCGGTCCGCATCGGCGCCGCCCCCGCGCGGACAGCGTGGCGGTGCAGAGCAGGTGCAGAGCTAAGAGTCTACCCCCACCATGAACGTACCCCCCAGAGGAAGGGGGTACATTCATGGTGGGGGTACATTCATGGTCCTACACCGGGCCCATCCTCTGGTGCACCCATACATCCCCCGGTGCGGGCTTAGGGGTTGTGCACATGGGGGTACAAATATCATGGCTCCCTCAGAGACTACAATATAGGAACTTACCCCATGGTATTGATACCCCCGGGGTAGAAATATCACGGGGTCCCCTGATGAGTCCCTATTATGGTGGTCCGGGATCTTCTGAGGCGATCATGACATTTATACCCCCTTTTCCTTTTCTAGGGCGGGTGCTGCTACGTGCCTGATCCCTACTTTAGCGTAGCGTTACGCGTTCGCGGCCGCCTCCCCGCATCGTCACCCCGCTGCTGCGGGGAGATCGCGCAAATGCGATTTTGTGTCAGCAGCTGCAGCAGCGGCAGCGGATTAGCAGGTGAGGCCGCGCGCGCGCCAAGCCAGCCGAACCGCAGACGCGCGCGGGCGGGTGGTCACCGTGGTGGTCACCCGGCCCGAGAGCCACGTAACCCGGCCCAGATAAACGCAATATAAAAGTAGAGGGAGCCGTATCATTGGGAGCCGAGGTGGGGCAGTTGGCTGACGAGCTCGCGCTGACGTCGCCTTTGGGACGACTAGTGGTTAGTTGTTGCATTTTTGTAAACTTTTGGCGAAAGGCGAGCGAGCTCTAGCGCCTGCTAACGGCAGAAACAATGTCAAAACTCTTGTCTAGCTTTGACTGGATCTTTAGTGTCCCTCTCTCGGGCCCACCCGCTAAAGAAGGGTGTGGCGTGGCGTAGCTAGCGGTAGCAGGTTTTCAGAGTCAAACTCCCCGGTCTGCAAGCTCGGACGCGCCCCGCCCCGCCCCGCCCCGCCGCCGCGCCCGTTGGCCGTCGCACTTGCGGATCAGAATCATAATAACAAGATGAAGAAGCTGGAGCGGGTCGGGTGCGGCCGGTGTGGGCCCGGGGGCCGCCCATATGGACCTGGCGGGGCGCGGCGGGGCGAGGACCACCCGTCAGATCAGCTCGCTGTTGGGAGGCTGCGCGGCGATGAAACACGGAGATGGCGATAAGCGATTCGCGGGCAGCAACATTTGTAGACGACACAGCAGGGGAGGAGCAAAAAATAAAACTAAAACGTTATTAGTAGGCGAATATAAACTGCCGGAGGGCGGCGGTTCGGCTCGATCGGAGATGCTTGCGCGCGCGCGTGGTAACTGGTAACCTGACGCAGGGCGCGCGGGCATGGGCGTGCCCCCCTGGAGCCGCGAGTGTAGGGGGGGTCCCTATGACGGGACAGTTGCCATGGTCTTGGACTTGAGTCCGACCATACCCGCCAAACAGGTTGCCGTCCCGCCCCTCCCCGTCGCGCCACGCCCCGCCGGCAAACGGCCCTTTTTGCAAGGATCCCGCCGCCTCCTGATGCTGTTGCCGCCGCCGTCGCCGCCAGCGCCAGCGCGGCCAAATACCGCCGCACGCACGCCGACGGACGGAAGGGGGGGGGGCGTCCGCGAGCAAATTGCCGCCGTGGAGGTGCCGTTTTGCCCATTTCCATCCCCTGACAGTGATTTGTGGTCCGAGGAGCGCGCCCGCGCCGCGCCCCGGCAGACGCGTGCCCGCGCCGTGCCGTCGCCGTGTGGTGCTCCGTGGTAGGTGCCTCGCGGCGCTCGCGGCCGACCCGCGCGCCGGACGAGTTGGGTAGGAGGGCCTGCGACCAGACCTCTCCTCTTCCCCTGGCATGGGCCTATGGCGGTCGGTGGTAATCTTTGGGGCTCAGCCCCACCGCATCGGTCCACCCACCCCGAGGGGTACTTAACTCTTTCTATTCAAGCGTACATCATATTTTCAGTTTTTCCTGATTTTTTTCTTGATTTTTTAAAATGTTTTTTCCTTCTGTTTTTTGAGGTTTTTTTTTAAGTAACCTTTGACCCAACCCCGCCGCCCCATCTTGGAACTTCCCCAAAAGTGCCACTTCTACGCTGGCATCTTCCCGAAGCGCGCCAAAATCGCATCCCGGTCGCAGACTAGTGTTTTGCGGGTGGCAAAATCTCCTCCATGAGTTAAGAGTTCAGGTACCTTCTGTACGGATCTGACTTTGGCTTATTCGCTTTGCTAGGCGGAACAGATTTGTAAGCGTGATTATTTATTTTTTTAAGTGTTGCTGTCATAGTGAATTATGAACGCTTAGAGATTTGATCGGATTTGGCTTAAGAGCGTTCGGGTGGAAATTTTATACATAGCACGCACCATTTCGTTTACCTAAAGGATGCTACAGACTTTGCGTTTTCCGCGGCTTCGTTATAACGGCTATGAAAACAGCCGCAATCATAAATAAAAACAAATAAATTGACGCCCAGCAGCGCCTTGCGTACGCGAAATGAGAGAATAGGGAAAAAGAAACATACCGACTTGATTCCATAAGCATGACAATAAATTGAAGTCGCTTTTGGAATAAAGATCAAGGCCAGACCGAGAGGAGGCGCGTCTTTTGAACGAGATAACGACTCGGGTTTGCGATTCAGGTTCAAGATTCGGCTCCACGGGCGTGGCGCCCCGAGGCTGCCTGCGTGCGATGGTTTCGCCAAAAAAAACGTCCAAAACCACCTCCTCGACTCCACAACTAGTTGTTTCCCTGTTTCTGATAAATGAGACACCGATCGTGATGGGAGAAAAGCAAGAAGTACCCGATGACCCTCTCTGCTCGTGCTGTCTGCACCACCACCCGCGTTTTTCTCCAAAGCGCCTGGAATGGCAGGAGCGCCTTGAGGAGGTGCACCGGTGCACCGCCCCACGACGCTGCAAGCCTGTCGCGGTCCCATATTCACTCACCTGTGTCGGGGTTGACGAACACGTCCACCGGGGGGATCTGCGACGCCCCGCGGGCGGTTGCGTGCAGCCGTATGCGCCTTACGACGCGCTGCTGCTGCTGCTGTTCGCGCCCTGAGGCGCGCTGCGCGGGTGGCCGCGGCACCCGCTGTCCCGGACGACGGCGTGGACCTTCCCCGGGGTGACTCCCGCACCTGCTCACGCGCTCGCGATGCGTCCCTCGGCCGGTCGTCGGCACCCTCGCGCGCGCTGGACTCGACACTCGGGCGGCTCTGACGTTCCTGGGCCCCTGGCCTGACGGACGCGCGTCTTGTTGTGTGGTGGCTCCGGCCGGGCGCGGACCAGTGTGCGAACCCCCCGGCAGGTGGGGGCCTGTGCCGTCAACAGGTCAGTGCTGCCCCTGCCCCGCCCTGCCTCCACCGACCCCCTCTCCCACCTGGCC
>NW_026267439.1:93801-105428 GCF_000697945.3 Frankliniella occidentalis | reverse complement strand
AGAGGAACACTACACAAAACAAAAAATACCAATGCACGACAAACAAAGTGGAAATTATAATTTACATCAACCACTTCTACGAGAGAAAGAGAAAGATACTACAAGAAAAGACAAAATTAGAAGATAGAATAAAAATTACAACGGAAAAAAAGAAATAACAGAAACTTTCTGTTTGAGCATGGCATTTCAGGCTTTAGTCACCGCAGGAGCAGGACGAGGCGGCGGGGCAGCGACGGAGTTCTGCTCCGTCAGAGGTTTGGCCGCCCCTCCGTTGCGCCCGCGTCCGCCTCGTCGCCCCCGACTTTTCTTGCCAGAGCGCTGTCCCATGTTCTCACGCTTGTCGAGGCTCGGCTCGAGCGGCGTGTCCGGAGCCTCGTCCGGAGTGGTCTACGGCAACAGAGAGAAACAGGCTGGGTATCTCCAACATTCAGGGAGTCACCATCCTCCCTCCAGCAAAGCTGCTCACCAGTGAGCCATCTTTCAACTACGCACAGAGTGCAATATTACAGTTTCTAACTACAGGAAGACGTTTCAAATGTTGGTTTTGTCAATTTTTCCAAAAGGATGAATAAAGCAATGTTGTCTGACTGCTACGATGCTGCCTCTCTTGTTATTTTTTTACCTGATCTGTTGGTTGCTGGTTTTGGTTTTGGCTTTGGCCTTGACCCTGGCCCTGAGTGGATTGACGGGACATCATTTTGTTGGGCTTTGATCGGTTAGTTTGGTTTGCTGGACCAGCAGAGGGAATTAATCTCAAAACATTGCCCACAGCTTTGGTGCGTCCTTCTCGGAATACCATACGCTGTCCTGCTTTGAGGTACTCAGGATGTTTAATGAATCTGAAATGAACAAGTGCTTTGTCTCCTGTTCTCAGGCATTCCTCTGACATTGTCAGAATGCTGGCTGTTTGACGAATAGAACCGCAGTGAACCATAGCTTGGTAGCGGCTGCTGATTGTAGTAGGATGATGCAACACTAAAATTTCTCCTTCAAACTCCCAGCATGCTTGGGGATTCAAAGCAGGGGACACCATGACCATACCTTTACGAATTTGTGATCGCTTAATCTGAAAGAGAGAGGGTCCCAAATAAATACAAAATCTATCATTTTCAATGCCTAAAAGTGGTATTTCATTGGTCAAATTATCCTTAGGTACCTTTTTAAGAGCAAAAGATGCTGTTTGACCACCACGAACTTCTCGCACAGCCATTCGTTTGCGATGAATGCTTTTCACTGCGATTGCAGTGAAATGTCCCAAAGGATCGGGGCCAAGCATTAGGGTATCGTTTAGTCGAATTACACCTTTAAGTGCAGTTCCCGATACAACTGTGCCAACACCCTAAAAGAAATTTAAAAAAAATTTATATATATATACTCAAAAACATTTCTAACAGAATAAAATATGTTTGAATAATATATGTTCTCACAGGAACAGAGTATGTGTCATCAATCTGGAATTCTGCAGGTTCATCATCTCTGCTGTATGTTCTTGTAGTCAACAAATTTAGGAACATTTTCAACAGATCCAGATTTTCTCCACTGACATTAGAGACTTGGAATATTGGGCATAGTCTGAAACATAGTTTATCAACACACCATGTCATAATAGGAGACAAACTCACAATTTTATTAAGTGAAAGAATTTTTTGTACTAACCTCTCAGAAACAAAGTTTGTCGCACTAACAATAACATCATCAGGTGTTTTAACCATCACTGGTACTTTTCGGCATCCTGGAGACTTCAAAATTCGAACAAGAAGGCGCAGTGTGTCTTGCAAGACATTAGGTGGACACATATCAATCTTAGTAACTACCACAAAAACAGGTACACTCAGTGCTAAAGCTAAGCCCAAGTGCTCTTTTGTCATACCAACAATGCCAGCATTAGCTCCAACCTGCAAGAAGATAGACAGATCAGTTGCAATCGACGTAACTCATCCAAAAAATCAATTTTGAATCCACATTTTTTCATTAGGACATTTGTAAATGACCATTAATTACCATCAACATGCCAAAATCTGGGGCATGACCAGTCATGCCAAATACAGTAGTCTTGAGATAGCGTTCATGCCCAGCCAAATCAATAAATGTTATTACTTTTGCAGACCTTTCACATATTTTCACCCAGTCTAATGAACCATGCTCAGGTTTATTCACAACATTACCTGAATAAAAAGAGATGATTATTCTTAAAAGTAAAATTACAATATTATAAGGAAAACAAAACTTGAAACTGTGATTTTCCTTACCAACACTATCAAATCCCAGAATATCATTTCCAACTGAACTTGTCCTGCCGGATTCCATTTCATGTTTGTGTCGGAACAGTTTCTGTCTTGCAGTTCCTCTTCCATTATCAAGCTCCCCATGTGTTAATACACCAAGTAGGGTAGATTTACCTGCATCTACATTTCCTACAACTGCAACCCTGGAAATTGAAAAATTACGATTATATTGAAGTATAATAAATTACTAATATACAGTATTTTCAAATGATGAAATAGTTGGTAGAGATGATAGAGATTGCATCATTGTGTGCATTCTGAAATGGTAAAAAAAAATATTAAAAAAGTAATTAAATGCTATACATACCTTATTTCCAAGAAATCTTGCTGATCAACTCTTCGTCTGACTAGGTACTGTCCAGTCATACCCTCTTCCCCTTTGCGTTGGCGCAAAATAACACAGTCAGATTCTAAGGTTGCAGCCAAGGACTGCAATGTTGCCACTGCTGCATCATATTCATCTGGTTTGAAACCACTTTCACCACCATCTGAGGTAATAAGAAAAATTATTGTGAAATTATTATGAAAGCCCCCAAAGCTTGCAATATACCATCATTCAGCAATGCACTTGCCTTCTCCAACACCAATATCAAAAATGGTTTCTCCGCGTCCTTCTTCCAGGCGCTGTGTTAATTTTTTCTGAAGGAGATCAAACTGCTCCTCAGTGGGGCTCACCAAGGCCATCTGAAAGTAAAGTTTTCCAATTTAAAATTTATACATGATAGCAATGACAAAGACAAATGCAGTCTTTCGTTAATGAGATTTATGTATTTGGATATTGACATAAATCTGATAACTAATATATAGCACTGGTTTACACAGAACAAAAATACAAAATATTTCCCTTACCTTTGAGCGAATGCTAGTAAAATCAGGGGCATTTTTAGGCGAGATTTCAGCAGCTGATGCAAACAAGGTTGCTGCTGTCTCAGCCTTATTTGGAGTTTGATCTAATACTGCTGACATGTTTGGTAATTTAAATGATACTTAAAGCTACAAAAAGAATTTTCTCACAAGTAACCTAAAGCCAATAAAAAACTTAACCAATTTTCAACATTTATATTGGTCTTAAAACTTTTCGTAATGCATATGAGTAGTGCCTTAACACTATTGAATCTTGGATAGAAGAAAATAGAGTTGTCCACATTAAAGACATTAGAGATTACAACTCCTTAAGATCCTTTTTGAAGTGCCGCAAGGTAGCAGCAGACTCTGTAATAAAATTAAAAATAATTGCGTTAAATAAGTCACTGGAGTAAATTGTATGTGGGGGAAAACAGTGGAATGATCAGGAATTTAACAAGAAATGCTGTTAAGAAAGAGTTTTATCCAGCCAGGGTCCTTTCTGTAAGTATATCTGAGAGGGAGAAGTCTGATGACAAGTGAAAACAACACTTCCCAGACATTAAATCTTATTTTGTTCTCAAACAGATGTTTAAGGTTATGATGTGTGATCGGAAATGACAAGAAACTGCCGGCATTCCATTTCAGGCAAGATATTATGCAAACCAAAGACCCATCTCACGAAAAAACAGCTAGTACTCAAGTGTGTACTGAAATAAACAAATCAGGAGACGCTGTCAATGTCAACAAGCGTAACCTTTGTGTACAAATACATACGTAGACGACAGCAGGGTCTGAGCAGAGTGCTACACGAACAACGCGGACACGGTCATCAAAGCCTTACGAGACGTAAGAAAACAATCAAAAAATACTTGATGCTATCAAAATGCACACATCAATTCGCCACGGGAAGTGAATATGTCATCATTTCCGTGCCAAACGCTTTGCAGGAAAAGCGCACAGTTCACGTCACAGACAAGCTCGACTCTCTCACCTCACTACTTTTTTTTCGCTTATTGGTTCCAAAAGTGCCACCAATACAGCACTACTGCAAAGGGTCAAATTTGAAGCACAAGTACCTTGAAACTGTCAACGAGGATGGCTAGGAACACTATTTTCCAGCAATCTGGCTGATCCAAATCTGTCAGGCCTAGTCAGGCCCGCGCGACATCCTGCAACTTTGGCCCGACGTGGCAGCCCTGTCGCACAGCGGAAAGCCCGCAGACTTTGAATCGGCGGGGGCGGCTGACCCGAGCCGCCGGGGGGGTGATTTACGCGATGGGGCCTCCTTCGAAGCGCTACGGGGAAGATCTTTCAGGGGAAGTACCTTGTTTCGAAGAGCCAGCCAAGAGGTTGTTTGGTGCACACAATTGTCTGTCAGGAGGTTGACCTATATGTTCAGGACCCATGAGTTATTAGAAAGTATTGGGTGAGCGATGTTGCCACATTGGTCAGGTCCTGGCTGGAGATCCTGGAGATAGTACCGGGTACCTTTGATACCCCCTCCTTGCTTCCAGGCGTCTCCAGCGGCATATCCCCCGGACTCCGGATTGCCCCCCCCCCTTTTTTTCCCGTTCCCCGCGACACATCTTGACCTGGTATACAGGTGGAAAGAAAAAGTAAACACGTACGAGGGAAATTAGGGCAGGCTCCAAACAGGAGGATGTGGCGAGACGAGGCCGGTATCAGTCTGGCGGGCTAGAGAGGGCGAGGGAAGTGACTCCATGGCATCCGGCGACATGACGTGAACAGTGAGGACGATACGACGATCATGAATTGTAAAAGATTCTAACCTTGGCTTCTTTTACCTTTAAGTTTTTAACAGAACAAGAAAAATTAGTGCTGTGATGCGTAAATTTTCTGTTTGGTGTTATGGCGAGTGAAAGCCCTTGAATCATGCTACCCTACTGTTGTAAATTTTGTGAGCGAGAATCAGTTACTAGTGTGTAGGAAGAGCATGACATCTTTACCTGAAAAAGTTTCGGTGCTAACTGCATTGTTCCTATTTTTGATGATAAGTTTGATTTACATTGGAAACCAAGGCTCAAAGTTCCAAATTGTTACCAGCCCAGGTACTGTACCAAACTTTAAAAACCAGTCTAGGAGCGTCTCTAATTATACATATTTTCATTTATGATTGCTACATTTTTTAAAGGTGCTCCTCCATTAAAAGAACTACAAGTAAAAGGAATTGACCTGCTTGAACGAGCTGTGTTCATTGAACGTCAAGACAGACTGCAAAGGGAATGTCAAACATATAAAAGACGTCAAAATGCTCTGCAGCTAAATGTATCCCATTACACTCCAGAAGCTATTTGGGACAATAAAGAAGTCTTAGACCACATTATTGTTGATCAGAAGCACCAACTTCTCTACTGCTATGTTCCAAAGGTATTTGTTTTCACCCAAGTGCTAATGTAGTAACTCAGCTACAGTTCTATAATAATTTTTCTTTTCTTAAAAAAATAGGTGGCATGCACAAACTGGAAGCGCACTTTACTTTATCTATCAGGCAGCACAAATGTCACAAAGCCTATAGATATTCCATCTGACTATGTTCACCGGACAGGAGTGTTTCCAAAACTATCAAATTTCTCGGAGGAGCATGCTGCACATATGTTGAAGACTTTTACTACATTTTTAATAGTACGGCATCCATTTGAACGTCTCCTCTCAGCGTATAGAAACAAATTAGAACAAAAGTCATCAAGCTCTAAATATTTTCAGACCCGCATTGGACGACATATAAGTAGGTACCAGCTCAGTAAAAAATTTTCATAAGATTCAAAACAGTAAAATTAATCAAATTTTTCTGATTTCTCTCATTTTTAGTAAAGACATACAGAAAGAACCCCTCAAATCATTCTCTACAGTATGGACATGATGTGACTTTCTCAGAATTTGCCACATACTTGGGAACTGAAAATGGACCTGGAGGAGAATACAATGAGCATTGGAAACCAATACACCAGCTATGCGCCCCATGTGCAATTCGTTATGATATTATTGGGAAATATGAAACATTGTATGATGATGCAGACTATCTTTTACATCAGCTTGGAGAGCCAACTTCAGCTTTCCCCAGATATGCACATCCATCAAACACCACAGCTACGTTAGGAAAATATTTCGGAACTCTAAGTGTGGACCTGCTACGTAAAATGTATTCAGTCTATGAAACAGATTTTCGCCTCTTTGGATACAATCTTCAAGAATTTTTAGGTTTTGAAATAGACTGATGTGTTAACCCTGAAATATTAAGTGAAGCTCAGAACCAAAACGTAAAAGAAAAAACAGATTAACATGACCAAATTTAATGGGCATAATTTTTTCTTTCCACAAAAAGCTCAACTACTTCCTTTAAAAAAAGGGGTAGCTTGAAAGAGCATAGACGTTTATGTTGTGGTGAACATAGTGTTGTACATTAATTTACTGCTCAATAGACAATAATTCGTATATACAGTACATGTAATAATGCCAAATACAATTAACAGAAAATAACAATTAAGAAAAATTCATGGTTGTGAGCAATAAATGTGCCATGTCAAGGTCAGACAAGATTCTTTTCCAATTTTAAGAGTTCTAATCAAAGGGAAAACCAGAAGAGGTGCTTGTTCTAGAAATCTTGTCAGCCAGTATGACGCTGGCAAACATAAAGAACTGTATTAAACTGTGATTCACTGCATTTTGCTTGACTGATAATCTTAACATACAAATTAGGTAATAGATAGATAAAATTAAATTTACT
Source organism: Frankliniella occidentalis (assembly GCF_000697945.3). Taxonomy (NCBI): domain Eukaryota; kingdom Metazoa; phylum Arthropoda; class Insecta; order Thysanoptera; family Thripidae; genus Frankliniella; species Frankliniella occidentalis. Next base: position 98,552 of record NW_026267439.1, on the reverse strand, counting down.
TTGAAATAAATCAGAACTTTAGCACAATGTATCAAATTCCTCTCAGTTTCTTTTTACAAATTCCTCACACAAATTTTCTGCATCTTATGCATTTGGCTGCATAAATCAAACCAAAAAAAGAAACAATCACCACCAAGTTATAACAGAGATATAATACAAATGGGTCAGAATGGAAATTTTAAAAGAACAAATCAAATTTCTACATCTATTACAGAATTTAGTCCGCCTGCTTTCTGTGGCTCCTATTCTTGACATTAGCAACTTCATAGAAATTGCTGCCAATCTTCTTCCTCTTCTGATCTCGCTCCATTCGCCTTCTGACCCTACTTGTGAGTTTGCGCTGAGGCTTAGGTGATGGGGGAAGAGGAATAGCCTTATCAGCAGCCACATCCTCTTCATCAGAACTAAGGTCACTTCCAGATTCTTCTGATTCAGTATCATATACAACATATTTACTTTTCTTCTTTTTCTCCTCCTTTTCTTCAACCTTCTTCCTCTTCCTGTCTAAAGCTGCTACCTTCTCTTCCTTGGTAGGGAATGGATTATCTTCTGTATTATAATCCAACATGACACGAATTTGAGAGAAATCTTGCACAACAACAAATGGATTAGGATCATCTTTTGATGGTTTTTCAGTGTTGGAATCAGCAGATTTGGAAGTTCTTGTCTCACTTGCATTTTCAGTGACAATAATTTTAGCAGGGGCAGTAGAGTTAACTTCTGCAGCTTTTGCAGATAGTGGTTCTTCAAATCCAGCAGGTGGAACATAAAAAGGTAACTTACCACGCTGCCAATCATTTAACACCATTCTTGAGACAACTGCATAATCTGGCTCACCTCCTTTCAAAAGTTTGCCTGATTTGACAGCGAGCTTCTTCAAAAAATCAAGGTGAGATTCCCAATCATCAATTTTATATGTTTTGACTATGTATTCTTTGCGTACTCTCTCTAGCACAACAGGAATATAGTCTTCAGGATTGGCAACCATTTCAACTCGAACAACTCCTTTCAAAACTTTGTCAGAATCAGATTCTTCACTAGCATTAACAACACCAGGACAATCAATAAGGAATATCCTCTTCATCAAAGTGATATACTGCCAAACTTTAGTCTCCCCTGCAATTGGAGCAACTTTACAAACCTTCTTAGAGCGAAGGGTATTGATTACTGAACTTTTGCCTACATTTGGATATCCAATCAAACCCACACTAATTTGTTTCTTATCTTCATGCAGCTTTCCAAATTGACGTAGAAGATTAATGAGAGCACCCTTACCAAACGGGTGGGTCAGAGACGAATGAAAAGCAATAGTTGGGTATTCTGAACTGAGGATTGCTACCCAGCGCTGAGTTACCCAATTAGGGATAAGATCAACCTTATTAAGTATAAAAATAAGGTGCTTGTGCTTTTTCTCTGACTTTAAAAATGTTTCTAATTGTGGTGAGCGGGTTCCCATAGGATCTCTTGCATCCAGAACTTGCAAGATTACATCTGAGGAATCAATTACTTTGTATAACTCATTCCATATTCTCTTACTCTGACCTGCTCCCATGATCCATTCTCTTTGGGCATCTTTGACACCGCCATTGTCACGAACAAGATCATAGTCTTTTTCATTATTATACTGCTCAGAAGTAGAGGTGACTGTTTCTGAGAGTGATTCAACATCCCGGAATTTCAGATTAACTCTTTTGCGATTTTTCTTGGGTCCAAATACTTTGTCAAAGCTTTCGGTCTCCAAAATATGAACACGGGCATTTTTGGCTTTCTCATTTAGAAGTGTGATCGGTAATTTAGTAGCTTTCATAACAACTTGATATGGGTCCTTAACAGCTGATCCGAGTTCTTCTTGAAATTTTTGAAGTGCATTCTGTCCAATCACACGAGAATTTCCAAACCACTTCTGATTTGGTTCAACACGTGCCATTGTTCCTGCAGCAAGCCACCCCTGAAATGGAGCAGGGGTCAGAATTTCCCCACTCTTGTTACGCTTAGCTTTGAAATTTCTATACATCTGCAGCCGTTTAATGGTGCTCTTTGAACGAGGATTTGAAACCCCTTTCAGGCTGTCAGTACTCCGTTCAGGGTTCATACTGTGTTGTGTTCGGTTTAAGCCCTGCTTCCGAGGGGCTCCACTACTGCTCTTGGTTTTAGGCATGTTGAACCTGGAAAAAAACAAGGCAAGTGTTTCAATACAAACAATATTGCATAGTCTAAGATCCAACAACAATTAACTGAGAAGACAACAGGAAAAATGCTTTGTAAATCGGCCGGTAGTGTTATAGGGATATATTTAAGAAGCCGATTGACACGTAATAGAAAGATAAATGTTTTGTACTCTAAACGAAAGAAAAACATAACCCTGCATGTGTCGATTGAATAAAAACGCAATATGCAATTGTTGGTCGACAAGACCTAAAAACTAAAACGAATCATCCTAAAACCGCCTTCACGTTTAAGAAACATGTACTTACTGTTTAAATACGTCTACAACTTGAAACTATGAGGAAAATGTAGGAGAGGGATCCTCGAAGACACGAGGACAACACCAGTTACCACACAAAAAGAATGGTTACACTTATTTGCAGATCTATGATCGTGCCGTGAAATATATTCGCACTATTCGCAGTTAGTATGAGAATTTCAAGTTGCCCCGTTGCGGTTGGTAGCTTCTGCTATTTGTTATTGTTATTCATGTCTGTGATCGGCGAAAGAAAATAGTAGCATGTCTTTTGAACGCAATACTAGGTCCTTATGCTTAAAAGTCATTCGTCCATTACTTTTTGAGCTCCGAAATTCTTACAAACGCACTGTCTTGCCTGTTAACACCTATCATCGTTTCAGGAAGAAAAATCATCAAACTTCTCAACCTCAAAGGTTCAAATACTTCTTAGTACTAGACTTTGAAGCAACATGTGACAACAATTTCTTTCCAGAAATGGTGAGCAATTTACTAACATCTTTTTGAATGTAATGTACGTTACGTAAATTGTTCTCTTCTCTTCTGCTGTAGGAGGTTATTGAGTTTCCATGTCTGAAGATTGATTCTTCGACATTTGAAACGCTTGGCAAATTCCACATATATGTTCGGCCAGTCAAACACCCTCTTTTGACGCCATTTTGTGTTAATCTGACTGGCATTAGTCAAGTAAGTTGTGAACGTTTGTTCATAGTAAAATTATCCTTGTAGTATTTTCTTTGTAAATTACCGTGTAATGTTTCTCATAGGAAATGGTAGATGGCCAATTACCATTCTCAGAGGCTCTGACGGAATTTTTAAAGTGGATTGCAAATAGTGACACACTATTACATGGGCCTCAAGCTAATTCTGCTCTTGTTACTTGTGGAGATTGGGACTTGTTAAAAATGCTACCAAATCAATGTGCCTTGTCGGGAATTCCTATTCCATCTGAGATGAAATCTTGGATTAACATTAAGAAGGTAAGTTAATGCAAAGATATACTAGTTTCCTTTTCCAGAGTTAAATTGAAATATTGCTTTATCCAATAATCAAACACTGCTTTTAGTCATTCCTCCATTCAACTGGCCTTTATCCTCATGGTATAAAAGATATGCTTGCACAGCTAAATTTAGAACACGAGGGAAGGCTTCATAGTGGAATAGGTAAATAAGGAGAAGATATACAACATAATGCTCAATTTATTTATTTTTCTGTAGCTCATTTACGTGTTTTTTTCCTTCAGATGACTGCAGGAACATTGTGAAGATAATGCACGGTTTAGCAGCAAGGGGACATATATTTCAAATAACTCGTAGTTTTTCTAATCGTCCCCCCGTTCCCCGTACGTAACACGTCCATTTTTTTTTTTTGTACATTTTCATATAAAATAAATTATCAAATTGATTGAAATGCGTCACACTGTTGTTGTTTTCTCCTGATTTGCACTCGTCGTCGTGGCCTGAGCGCCTGCGAAGTTGAGGGTAGGCCAACGTCTCCACTCTGGTGTAGTGCGGGTGCGCCTCTCGCCTACCCCACAGGCGCTGAGGTCAGCCGAGGGCCGCGCCCAGCCGGGCCGCTGACCTGTTGGGCCTTTACCTGTTGCGCTGCACGCTCGGCATTGGCATGCCCTCCTCGACCTCGGCGATGCTGTAGCCGTACGGTTATTTATTTTTCAAAAGTGTTTTTTTTTTTTTGGGGGGGGGGGGGTTGGAGACTTGAATGAAACGTCACAGGATACATAATGTATATGTTTATTTTGGCGATATTTTTTTTTTGTTGACAAACGAGTGAAAGTTGTGGAACAGAGAAAATATTCAAATGTAAACAAATGGCTGTCGAAGCATTCAGTGGTAAATCATACAAGCTTTGTGGTACATAGGCAATTTTCAAGTTAACAAGAACCTTAAATATTTTAGACGTGTTTTTTTCTCTCAAAAATATACACTACACAGTTCTCGGGGAATCACAAAATAGTATCAAATTAGAGAAGGAGTTGATCGTTTCTTGCATCCTTACAATAAATCAAAGCCCTCTAAACCGAGGCATCCTACGCGTACACAATAATTTTTCAATCAATAAAAATAATAAATTTAAGGGCAGCAAAATATCTGCGCTGGCGAAAATCATACCATTCTTGAAGGAGAGACGGAACCTAAAATGTCACTCCTCTCCAAATACCCCCCACCCCCACCCCGTTTTCTTTGGCGTCTCGGAGGTGGGGGGTTTCGCTGAACCGTGATTACATTGATTTCCTCTGCCCCCCTCAATACCTCACTAATCGTTCACCTCC